>NC_135784.1:228984427-229251927 GCF_051106095.1 Pogona vitticeps | reverse complement strand
GGGGACAAGGGCTTGCTTAAAATGCTAGAGGTGGGAAAACGACTTTGCCAATAAGTTAATAACAACAGACAATCAGATTAGGCTGTAAAGCCTCCTCCCATTGATATCCAGTTTTTAGTGCATGCAAGATTGCTATTATCCCAAGAGATATAACTTCTTAACAAGTTCTTTTTAACCTGTTTCATCTATCTTTCCAAAGGGTACAACGATTCTCCACTTTGCCAGAAGGACTGATTCCTTTTTAGTACTGACTTATGCTTTCAACCTTCACATTACACTAAGTGGATTACAGTGGTGCCTCGCTTGACGAGGATAATCCGTTCCAGCAAAATCACTGTTAAGCGATATCCTCGTCAAGTGGAATAAAAAATCCCATTGAAATGCACTGAAAAACCCGTTCAGTGCTTTCCAATGGGCTGAATAACTCACCATCCAGCAAAGATCATAGGGTGGCCATTTTCTGCTCCCTGTCTTGCGAAAAAGCCTTCCTAAACACAGCGGGGAGCCATGTTGTACACCCGATGGCCATTTAAAACCCCGACAATCAGCTGTTTTTGATCGTCGTAATGCAAAGAATTGGTTCCCGAAGCAGGGAACCGATCATCGCAAAGCGAAAAAAGCCCATTCAAACATTGTTTTGCGATCGCAAAAGCGATTGCAAAAACTTAATCGTGAAGTGGATTCGTCATCAAGCGGGGTAAGCGTTAAGCGGGGCACCACTGTACAACTATTCTAGCATAAATGCACTGTGAAGAAAGTACAGTATTTCTTCTAGTAGGAAATGTGTAGTATGGCCTGACTAGTAATATTATAGTCACTTTAATTCTGGGAGAGACGTATAACCAGTGTCTTATCAAGATATTTGCATATATGCAGGTATCATCATGGTGACAATTTTTGTAAAGATGTTGAAGTTGGTTACTTTTAAAAAAATCTATAATAAAATTTCAGGTGACAGGTTGAGAATTATACAGTTTGTTTGTTTTTTTTTACTATTAAAGGCTGTGCTCCCATCCTGGGGTTGCCAAAGGCTTTTCCAGGTCAAAAGGAAACCCCCAGAATCTGAAATGGATTCCAGAAGAAGGTGGTGGAGTGATGCAATTGTAATACTAACCAATGTTTCTAACCATGGATATATCATATTTTTCCATGTATAACACCCCAAATGTATAAGACTACCCCTGATTTTGACCCTTTTCCAGAGACAAAGGAGCAGCCGTGCTTGGCCACCCCTTGTGGCTGCTCATTGACTGCTGCTGCCACCGCCGCCACACAATCACATCCTCCAGCACTACTGAAAGGCTCCCTTCACTCCCAAGGAGGCAGGTTGAGCTGGAGGTGAGTATCACGAGTGGCGCTGGAGGAGGTGATTGGGCAGCAGCAGTCAATGGGCAGTCGCAAGGGGTGGTCAAGTGTGGCTGCTCCTCCACCTCCTGCTGCTGCTGCTCCTGCTGCCGGATTGTCGCCTCCAGTGCCACTCACGGGCTCCCTTTGGGCAGGTGATAAGGCGCCGGCGTGAGCTGGAGGTAATCCCACAAGTGGTGCTGGAGGAGGCAATCAGGTGGCAGCAGGAGGCGGAGGCTAAGGAGCAGCCACACTCGGCCGCGTCTTGCGTCTGCCCATTGACTGCTGCCACCCAGTCGCCTCTTCCAGCACCACTCGCAGGCTCACCTCCAGCTCACAGCGCTGTCTAGTACCCTGCTCAAAGGGAGCCCGCGGGTGGCACTGGAGGAGGCGATACGGCAGTGGTGGCAGCAGTCAAGTGGGCAGGGGCAAGAGGCAGTGGAGTGCAGCTGCTCCTTCGCCTCCACCTCCTTCTGTGTGTAAGACAACCCTCAATTTTTCCTCTAATGATTTTAGGGAAAAGTGTCATTTTATACAGTACATGGAAAAATATGGTAATTGCATGCCCATTAGCATTTCCACTGCCTGTCCTTAGTGCCAAACCACAGTCTTCACTCATAGCTAGAAATGGGAGTACACACCCCAGGATCGGAAAGGCAGCGTAGTGAGCAGTTTAATTGCAATTTTTTTGACTATTAAAGTCCTCCCCTCCCACTCAGGCTCCCAAAGACACCCCCAGGGCAAAAGGGGGCCTTAGGGAGCCTCAAAACTGAGCAGAGAGAATAGAAAATTCTCAATTAAATATTGCTGTTGCTGACATCCTACTTGTGTAGTGTAAGGTTACGTAAGAGGAATTTGGACATTGTTTTAAAAATGTACTGAAATATTATTAATTTTAATGTTTTTATGTGTTGATGTGGAGGCATTAGCTTTTGGAAAAAGATTCTTCTATATGGCAGCTTTTAAAGAGATAACTATGTTCAGTGTTTATAATAATAAAAAAATGATTTGTGGCAAAGAGTAGTATATATTTCAGTGTGAGCTTTTGTGGATTGCAGACCACTTCCTCAGAACACAATACAGTGGGGTCTTGACTTGAGAACTTAATCCGTATTGGAAGGCGGTTCTCAAGTCAAAAAGTCTGTAAGTCAAGTCTCCATTGACCTACAGTGTATTGAAAACTGATTAATCCCGTAACAGGCCGTTTTTGTTCCATTTTGGTTTTTTTCTGGTCTGTAAGTCAATTCTCAGGCTGCAAGTCAAACCTAAATTTTGCGACCAGAGAAGTCTGTAACTCAAAAAGTCTGTAAGTCAAGCCGTCTGTAAGTCAAGGGTCCACTGTATAACAGGGCATTGTTTTGTACACATAGGAGACATAGTAGTGGAGTGCGGATTAGATGAGATGGGAAAAATGATCAGTCAAAGTGCTGTTTATAGAGTCTTAGTATCAGCAGTTACATTGATTTCAGGAAGTTTACTGAGGTTAGAGTTTTGTTATTGAAAATTACTTCTGTGTGGTCTTTGAATCACAAAAATGAAATTGTTTGGAGTATTCTAGAGCTGTTTGGAGTATTCTAAGGATGTGGTAGCACTGTGGGCTAAACCGCAAGAAGCCTGTGCTGCAGGGTCAGAAGACCAGGCAGTCGTAAGATCGAATCCACGCGACGGAGTGAGCGCCCGTCACTTGTCCCAGCTCCCGCCAACCTAGCGGTTCGAAAGCATGAAAATGCAAGTAGATAAATAGGGACCACCTCGGTGGGAAGGTAACAGCATTCCGTGTCTAAGTCACACTGGCCATGTGACCATGGAAGATAGTATTTGGACAAAATGCTGGCTCTATGGCTTGGAAACGGGGATGAGCACCGCCCCCTAGAGTCGAATACGACTGGACAAAAAAAATTGTCAAGGGGAACCTTTACCTTTTACCTTATTCTAGAGCTGAGCAGTGCAAGCGGGAAACATCCTTCTTATCACACAATACACCCACTGATCACTCATCTACAGAAAAAGACAAAAGCCCATCTCACAGCCATAAATACTCCACTCCCAAGCCAACTACACCAGAGCACAGAGTGCTGTCCTCTGAAGATGCTGACCACAAAGACTGGCGAAACGTTAGGAAGAACAACCTCCAGAACACGGCCAAAGAGCCCGAAAAAACCACCACAACAATGGGAAACATTTTCTTTGTAATAACTTTTTCTTTGTAACTCGATAAGTTCACAGTATTAATTATATATTTAGTGTGCTAAGAATCCTTGACCCTTGTTTATTTTATTGATTGATTGATTGATTGATTGATTGATTGATTGATTGATTGATTGATTGATATACACTGGAATCTGGATATAGCTCACATTCTCTCTCAAAATCTCTAGCAGGGTTTTGTTTCTATAACTGTACCTCTGTTGTGTGTGACGTGTCGTGTGTGGCAGCAAGCAAAAGCCAGTTTTGGAACACATTTTTGCTTTACCAAACAACTTCTTAGAGGTCTCAAGATAATTGCTGTGGAGAAAAGGAATTACAAAGGAAGATTTGAAAGAAAGCTTGATGATGTGCTGTATTCATACACTCCAGCGTACATCAGAAGAATTAAATAAAAACCAAGGATTCTTAGCTCATTATACAGTATATATTAATAGTCCTGATTCATCCATAGACTTGGGCACAGTTATAACTGAACTGTGCTTTCCTTTTCTATAACTGTAACACTTATTGGTGATAACAGGATGTCTCTGTAATGAGCACTTTGACTGATCATTGTTGGTATTAACAGTACCACTGTCATTTTGAAAGCCTGTTATCAATGTAATGTAAGGAACTGTTGGATAGCTCCGTGGTCTAGGCATCTGATTGCGGAGCCTGAGGTTCGGAGTTCAATTTTCCACTGCTCCTCCTTGCCAGGGGCTGGACTTGATGATCCATAGGGTCCCTTCCAGCTCTGCAATTCGAAAAATACTAAATTATAATATTCTGCCTCTTTTTCCTATGTTACTTGCATTCCAGGCCACTGCCACGTCCTCTGTGTATATAAACTTGTGACCTAACTACTAATGCTTCATGTGTCTGAGGAAGCTCAAGAATATCTGTTCGTCTTTAACTACTACAATTCTTGAGTTTCTCTGTCATTGTATATGTACAACAGTGATGTTCATACATTTCCCTTCACAAGGGTCCCCTCCCCCAACAGATTGTCAGCTTTGACATGACTGCTCAGTTGTTTGGTGTGTGACCATGGGAGATTGTGTTACAAATTAATCATTCTTCCCTGACAGATCATCTTCACTGTTAGAATTGATTGCTGCTTTATGCTCACTTGTTTAGGCTGCCTGTATTTTCTGTTTTTGCCCTAAATATATAAATTGAGGGAAAGGAAATAAATTGAATCTGATCAATGTATTGTATTTGTTTTGGATCTGTTGAGTGAATTTTAATGTTTTTCTCTCTCGCTTAGGTTGTAAAAGGAGGATAATAATGATTTTCTAAAAAGCTTTGAGCTCTGAATATATTTGTCATATCCTACTGTAGGGTTAACGTTTGTGTGTGAATCACATTCAAGGAATGTACAAACAGAGCCTGTGGTCAAGGAAATATGTGAGTCTTTCTTCGTGGGCAACCAATTGCTAAGAAAGGTTTCCATAGAAATGGAAGATCACGTGAGAGTCCTGCTATGTTAGCATTAATATTTAAAATTAGAAGCAGGGTTAAGCTTCCACAGAATTCAGCCTCTTTTATGCAATATACATTTTTCCAAGTCTTGTTCTGACAATTATTTTAAAAATATATTGAATATATTAAAACAACTCTTTATCAGATACTTTTCTATATTCTTATTATTGCATAACCCTTTTTGGCTGCTAAGAGCTATTAATCCACATTGTTATTTAAAATGTTTCAAACTATGATCTGCTAAAATAAATGGGAAGTTCTTTATTTTAAGAGGATATGAATTGCATCCATTACTTAACCAGGTAGATCTTGTGTGTGTATGGACATACATTTTGAATGTAACTGAGTTCATTTTTAGTATTGAACTAAGCTTGCAGTGCTTATACTGACTGAGAGCAACATACTGAAATACAGAACAATGGGGTTGCTTCCTTTTTCCTCTCATTTTTAGCTTAATTGGTTTCTCTTGTTTTTTTGAAAATGAAAAGAGAATCTTTGGTTTCTTTGTCTGATTTGCAAGTATTTCATGTTCTGCATTGCTGCACTGATGAATGCTGCATTGCACTACTAAGAGTACTGAGGTTTAAATCCTCCACGTAGAGATATATGATTAAACTGTAAATGTGAGAAACATAGCATTTGATGTACAAATATTTTTAAAATCTTTGTAACTGCACGTGTGTAATGCAGTTCTAGCTTTGTAATGAACAGCTGGCAGTGACTTTTGTATGTTCAGAATATCAGTGTTTTGTGTACGTATTTCCTGCCTATATGAATGGTAGAGTATTGAATCATAGATAATATTTGTTATAAGCAGCAAATCTACTGAATTTTGTCACTTCAGTTTTTCTAAACTGATAAACTGCCAAAGGTTTAATATTCACATCATGGTATACTCACATGTTTCCTGCTCACAGTGTGCATAACTAGTCTCCAAGGCCAGCTGATATCCAAAATGAGTATAAAACAAGGGCGAACAACTGTGGCCTTCCAAATGTCTTTGACCTACAAGTCCTGCAATTCCTAGCTCACATATACAGTGCTGAAGGGTAATGGGAGTTCCAGGCCAAAAATATCTGGAGATACCTATTCCTGGAATGAAGTCTGAATAAGGTTTGTGTAAAATCCAACATGTATAGGCTCTGTTGGAAAAAAAACTCTCATATGAAAGATCATTTTTCCAGTTTCATCTTTAAACCTTTCTGATATTGATTATTGAGATGGTTTTAATTAGTTTGTTGCTATGCTTGCTTTTTAGTTTTGTCTGTTGGCTGCCTTAAATATTCTTTTTTAGTGGGCAGTTGAAGTAAAAAGAAAATTGAAAAAATAAAATAGATGTAATAAAAATATAATAGTCAACAGTTTCTAAAAAAGTCAATATCCCAGATATAATATTGGAATTAATTGTACGGTTTGGACCATGAGTGAGCAAAGTGTAGCTGGCAGGTATTATGTGTCCCCTAAAACCATTTTGGGCCCGCGCAGACCCCTCCTAGTCTCACCTGCACCAAAAAAGGATTTTGAGAGGAAAGAAGTGTTTTCACCACCTGGAAGCTTTTAGGATAAACATTTTTGTACTGACTTGCCATAGCCCACTCCGAACCCCAGAATAACGGGTGTCCAGTACATTTTGATTTGATTGTAACCCCTCAAATTTTGGGACATTTCCATGTCAGATGCAATCTTTGATGGGTAAAAGTTTAGCCTCTGAGGCCTGTCAAAATTATCCACATCTGCTCTAGGTCTGTGTCAGAGTTTTACCAGGATGTACCATATGTCCACGTATGGAGGTCTTGGGGGTCTTAGAATTGGGATTGTCATGCTCTTGCTGCATTCTCATCCTCACTGTTTCACTGTGGTGGGAGAATATTTTCCAAGTCAGGTCTATTTCAGGTGTTTCTTCCAATATAGATTGTCTCTGTGTGTGCATGCTGCTACATATGTTGTACTCTGCAGCCATACATTCATAATTTAAGCATTTCTAAACATTTTCTGAAGGATAATTTGATATATAAGTTACTTTTGTGTGAATAACGTTATGTTGCATCTTCCACCATAATGATTGTGTGGATAAGATTAAAATGCTTTGCAGAACAAACATTCTCTCCCCTCTTCCGAGATTGTTGATTTTTATTATCTTGATTAACAATAACAAACAAAGCTGTACCTGAGACGCCAGGAGTCGTTATACATAGCATTTTACATACATTTCTGAATTAACATTCTTTCAGTAGTGCAGTTCATTTTTCATATAAACTTTAAAACAATTCACAGGATTAGAAAACTGGACTCTGCTCCTCAAATTACTTAAAACTGGTTGGTACTTCTAGGAGTTACATCTTGATATGAAATGTGGTAATAAAAGCTGCTTCTTTGTGGTCTCTGTAGATCACACATATGGATGTTTCTGTGCTTGTGTAAATTTTATTGGAATATTCTAGAAGTTAAAGAACTGTTAGAACGGCCCCATGCGCTGTACCCTGTGCCCAGTGGTCATTCCTCAAATGCCTTTAGCCACCACTGAGAAAACTCCTCAAAATGTTCACTAAGAACTATTTTCTATCGAAAATGGCTTCTATCTAAAATCTTACTTTCCGTTATCATTGCCGTCTTCCTCCCCTTACCTGTGAGTGTCCAGAAATGAATGAATGAAATAGTGTTTTCCATTGTGAGGCCTTCCCACCTTTTATGGCTTCGGCAGGCCCCTTTAAAAACTGTTTCATGCAACAACAAAATACTCCTCATTGACGTATATTCTAAACACTTCTCCTTTCCTGGGTGAGGGGCACTAGACATAGATCTGTCAGCATTGCTGCCAGTTCACAAAGGTTGCAATTAAAAAGCAACAATCTGGTCTCAAATTTCGCCTGTTAGAGAAATTACTGCATGTGGTTGGATTGTTATCCCAACAAGCTTCTTCGGTTCCAGCAGTGTCTGAAAGACATCCCACACGGAAACTATCATGGAGACTCTCCAGTCAGGACCCACCACCAAGACCTAAGATGACCAGAGTCTGAGATGGCATAATTATAATCTGTTGATACCAATGGCACACCGTTGGCCTCAAGGGCACTATCGGCTCCAAAATCTCTTTGAGAGAAGCACTGGCATTGATTTCTAAGAAAAGAAAAGAAAAACTCTTGACTCAGGTGCAACCTCTGCAAAGAAAAAAAAAGTAGAAACAAAAAGAAAGCTATCTAAAAAACAGCCCATGACTACAAAAGCATCCAAGGAGTCACTGTCAACTAGATCTTCCTATAGATAAGGAGCAAGAAGATTTGGGATGCCTGGGATTGGATTTGGAGGAGACGACGCCCCATATTCAAGTATCTTCTTTTGCATTTAGTTAGTCTACAGAGTGCAGACAGCTTACTTAATGAATACTAAGTAAGCTTTCTCCACTACAGAGAAGCCCACAACCCAATGACTCCTTCACAGGTCAAGATCAATCCCATAAGACATCCCTAATGTCCGTCTCAAAAGTATGTGAGAAAAGCACTTAAAAAAGCCCATTGAAGTTGACCAAGGACCTTCAAAATCTTGGCTTAAGAAGACAGACTATCGCTCACAGGGACACTACTCGAGACCGAAATATGTCCAAGCACCATTCACACTGGTTTCCAAATTCAGTCGTCATGGCGGCCTCATAGCCTCAGGGCTATGGGGCATCACAATATTATGTGAATAACAGGTGGCTGTAAAATGGACATGTAAGGAAGGGGATATACAGTATTCTGCTGTGGTCTTGGGCATTACCAAGGAACTGTGGGGGCATGCCAACATTTCTTTTGGGACAAAATCCGGCTATTATTGGACAGTCTGACAGAGGATAAAAAAGATACATCTTTTAATCCAGTGGTTTCCAAGTTTTTCCACTCATGGCTCTCCTAAGCAGTTGCAGCAGGAAGAGCAGCAAGGGGAACTGTGTGGAGCAGGAAACAAACAAGAAGGACCTGGAAACTAATGTGTTTCTCCTGGCTATTTTGGTGGCACACGAGAGAGCTGAAGGGCAGTGGGCACTATGCTGCCCACTTTGGAAAGCTTGGGCACTGCTCCTGGCTGGTTTGG
The DNA here is from genome assembly GCF_051106095.1 of Pogona vitticeps. NCBI lineage: Eukaryota > Metazoa > Chordata > Lepidosauria > Squamata > Agamidae > Pogona > Pogona vitticeps. The sequence goes on along the minus strand of NC_135784.1, from coordinate 229,242,846 downwards.
CCATGGACCAGAGAGCTGGGGGGCAACGCAAGGGGTGGTGGGCACTATGGCATATGCTTTGGGAAACACTGTCTCAATCCCAACGTGAAGCCATGGCCCTTTGCCACACAACAGATACATTGAGCACACCACACAACTGATTGTGCTGCAAAAAGTATGTTTGCAGCAATGGCCCTAAGACGATTTGCCTGGCTTTGCTCAGCTGGCCTCTGAGGTTTCAAGGGTCAGAATAGAAGACACCCTTCAACAGAGAGAGAGTCTTTAATCAAAAAACAGATTATATAATGGACAATTCACATAAAAAGATAAACACAACTAAAAGGATGGGCTTTTATCCCCAATACCACCAACAGTGTTACAGACGTTACTGGACGGAGCCATATCCATACCCCTCAGTCTTCACACTATTACAGGCCACAGTCTCAACTCCACAGTTAAAAATAACCGGCTACCATCTAACAGCATGAAAAGAAGTCAAAGCAGCAACTTTAACTGCATACAGACTGAGATCCTCAAGCCATTGATCCTTTTTCTTGAATACATTGCACTATCCTTAGTTCCATTCATCACTGACCTGTTTTGGACCTAAGAGATATAAATTTTTACACAGACACCAAAAAGTTCAGGATGGTCATTCTAGAAATGATACTACCACTTAGTGGAGACTGGTTTGCTGTAATATACGTCAAGAACACTTATTTTCCTATTATCTGTTCCAATCATCACATTTTCCTGTTTTACATTGGGCTACAATATCTAGCATTTCAAGCCGTTCTCTTGTAGTCTTTCTACGACACCTGGAGTCTTCATGAGGTGTATGGCTCTGGTTGTTTCTTAGCTCAGACTCTGTGACATAACAGTGTTTCTGTAAATAGATGACTGGTTGATTATTGCCAACTCCAGAGTCAACACGGAATAAAACATCTTTTTTACTCAACTTCTACTGGCAGGTCTTGGTTTTGAGTGAACCTAAAAGATTGATTTTTAAATCACATCAGAGAGTTCATTACATTACATCTGAACTCCAGAACTGCAAGAACCTACGTATCTTAAGACAAGATGCAAAAAAGGCTATCCTTGATGAAGGCATTCAAACCAAACGCAAGATTTACAGCATACATGTCTCAGAGGCCTCTTGGACTGATGGCATCAACGTAATCCCACATGCATGGATGAAGGTGAGACGCCTCCAGGTTTGATATCTGGCCTCCTTTAATACATTCACAGAGATCAACTCTACAGTGGATCCTTGACTTACAGACGGCTTGACTTACAGACTTTGAGTTACAGACTTCTCTGGCCGCAAAATTTAGGTTTGATTTGCAGATTGAGATTTGATTTACAGACCAGAAAAAAACCAAAATGGAACAAAAACGGCCTGTTACGGGATTAATCGGTTTTCAATACACTGTAGGTCAATGGAGACTTGACTTACAGACTTTTTGACTTGAGAACCACCTTCCAATACGGATTAAGTTCTCAAGTCAAGACCCCACTGTAATATCTTGGTTGTGACTCCCAAATTCTGATTAGAACTTTGATAGTGGGCCAGAGTACCTAACTTAACATGGGAAGGCCATTCAAAAATCTCAGACCAAAAATTAGATGACAACCAATACAAGTCTTACGGGCTGGGCACCCACTGCCTGGATTATCAGCTCCATGCTGTGGTCTGAGAAAGAAAGAAGCATGCAGATAAACTGGAGCTATTTGCAGTAATAAAGAACTTCAAGGCATTTGAAACAAAAATTGTGGACAAGGTAGTTCAGATAGCCACCACCAGTATCACAGTGATATAAATAATTGAGCTGGAACACCATCTCTTTTGCTCATCACAGTGCATTTCTGGGAATGGTGCCGCATCTTCCCAATGGCCATTGATGTAGTGGAGAGAAGACAACCAATTAGCTGACAACATGAGCAGACAGGTGGCTCAGGATCCCAAATAGACACACCTTCAGTGAGTAGCTCCATGGTGGCCATGACAAGGTTGGTTTGTGACATTGAAACTAATGGTACAAGACTTTTACCAGCTGCTTCTAATCCCTCACTTACTCTCCTAGATCAAAAGGACTGTTCACCATCCAGACATAGCCAGTGGTTGACAGTGTGGAGAATGAGAATCATGCATGAATCTAGAAAACCTTCCACTAGACAGAGCTACGAATATAAATGGCAAAGGAATTTTCTTTCGCCCATTCAATCAGAAAATCTGATTTTCCACTCACTGCATACGGTGTTGTGTTTTCTCTTACACCTTATGGAGAACAGACTGCTCCATTCTTTCATAAGAGTGCATTTGGACCTCCTTATCTGTGGATCAATATCCACTGATTCACATGTTCACAGTTTGAAAATACAGTATTAAAATATTACATGGAAAAAATAGAAAAATTATGGTTTTTCAATATGTAATTATCAGAACTGGCCACAAAAGGGAAAAAGATACTGAAGGCAGCTTATTCTATGTTCCAGGGCACCATCTTTGTAAAAGTCAGAGCTGGGTTGGCTGATGAAGCAGGAGGGGCACTAACCTATGCCAGACTTTCACCTTGGAGAGGTTTCCCACTTCCTGCCTTCCAGCCAGCCCCCGCCCCCGTGTGTGTGTGTGTGTGTGTGAGAGAGAGAGAGGGTGGGGGCTGTCATTTCAGTCTTCAGTACATTGAGGAATGAGAGAAGATTTCAACCTGGTTCTTCCTTAGAGGCCCCATCAAGATAGAATTAAAGGTACATGGGTTTCTGGATCAAAGCTGTATTAGCTATAATCCATAGTTTTCAGCATCTGCATGGAGGGGCTTGGAACCAATCCCCCACAGATATGGGGGTCCTACTGTATATCTATTATAGTGGCAAAACAGCCCCCTCTAGGCTTCAGAGCAATCTGATATTTCAAGAATCCAAGTCGGAAGAAGCTCCTTTGAGGTTTGCAGAACATCTTTGAGGTGCAGACTCTATCTCTGCAGTGATCACTTTCAATGGTTCTCATCTAACTAATGAAACCAGCTTTTGAACCAATAGCTGCAGTGGAACTAATACTTATACATGAAACTGTATTTTACTACCTATTACAACAACACAAAAAGCAAATTAATTGTGCATCCTCTGCATGATCCCCCCTTTTTTCTTGTTTCTTTTGTTTTTTTCTTTTTCTGCAATTCTATAAGGACATGGTTATCATCTTTCCTGTCTTTTTCATCCAAAGTGATTTCTGACTTTCACGTCAACCAACCTTTTGTACTCCTAAACTTGTTTCCATCACCTACACAGCTGGAAAAGCCTTTCACGCATTGGATGTTCACCGAGCCCTAGCTTTTTATATCTCAAGAATTAAGCATCTCTGGAAAGCTAACAGACTATTTGTTAACTATAAGAGCTCCAAAATGAGTGGTCAGATTACAACTGATGTCTATCAAAGTGACATAAATACAATCACACCATCTTACCAGCTGGCAAAGAAAACAGTCCGTAAATCTCTGAAGGCCTCAACAGCCGTTCTCAAAGGGATCCAACTAAGATAATATAAGGCATCAACGAAGTCTCAGCCCTTGACAGTCATCCAATATTACAGTTTTAACATTAGGGCAAAATTTGATGTTGCATTTGGAAGAACAATAATTTCATCCATATTAGCATGACATATCACCAGGCAGTAAGTGAATGTATCAGTCATACATATGTGTGATTCACAGAGACCACAAAGAAAAACAGGTTACTTACCTGTAATTGGTTCTTCCGAGTGGTCAGATGTGAATTCACACATCCGAAGATGGGGGAAACCTGAGGGACTGGACACAGGGACATGTACAGTGGGGAGACTGTTCTAAGAGTTCTTTCCTTAAGCTCTAAAATGTTACAACAAGTTTCACATAGATGCAGAAACACCCACATGTGCAATTTTACAGATGACCATTTAAAGAACCACAGCAGGGAGACAGGAATGAACAGGCAAGCAAACTGTTCATTCCTGTCTCCCTGCTTTTGTCTCCATGAATCCTGGGGATACTGCATTCATATTATTACCCATGTAGAATAGTATTTCCTAATACAAAGAATTTTAGAGGTGAAATTTCATACTGTACCTGTACTACAGCTTTTGGACATTAAAGCTTAGATGCTACTGAAATTTTGTATTTCTGAAGTTACATACGAGTACTTGTAGCTCCTTATATAAATGCTTGCATCTCGCAGCTTGACTTGGTTTTGAGGATAAACAAGACTGAAGTAATTAGACTAACCTAATTTCATTTTAAATATCCCATTAACTGTGACCATAATGACATGTGGTACCTAATTGGTTAGAAAGCACATATCTTTACAGAATTGCAGTCACTGCTAAAACATGCTAGTCCATAAGGAATGCTTGTTTTACTGAATCCCATATGCAATCTCTGAATTTTCTCCTGTTATATGAAACATTTAGGATTAAGTGGCAAAACCCAATTCTGAGTAGCTTTTATTGTGGTTATTTTTTATAGCCTTTATAGCTTATAATAACTAGAGCTGGTGTATTCTTAAGGAATAACTATACGACATCTGAGCATAGGGTGTGGTGTACAGAGAGACCATTCCTTCTTTCTGAATGACCATTCTCATATATTTTTTCTTACTAAAGTATCATTGGATTTTCAAAAGTCAGTTTACTCTGTTCTCAATCAGAGATTATTCAAAACTGAAAAATATGGGCAAAATCTAAAAAAATATGCAACCAGGTCCATGTACCTGAAGGCTTGGGATTTGAAGAAGCCGCCTTCTGTGTCATATTGACTTTCAAAGTATGAGAGTTTCTGATATGGCATGGATGTATGTTATAAAAAAACTACACTGATCATATGCAAACCCTTAGGTGTATCCCCCTGCAAAATTTGTTTAAAACTTTGATTGTAATTTTCACTTTTGAGTCCTTCCAGTGGCGATAGATAGATAGATAGATAGATAGATAGATAGATAGATAGATAGATAGATAGATAGATAGATAGATAGATAGATAGATAGATAGATAGATAGATAGATAGATAGATAGATAGATAGATAGATAGATAGATAGATGGATGTCACATGGAACTGACATTCTTAGTTTGTAATTATAACTGCATTTACACAATCTGCAAGTATTTTAGGTAAAAACAAAATAAAATAAAGATGAAAGAATAAAAAAGATAAAAACATGGTGTCACCTTAAAGACTAATTTTTTTAATGTGAGCTTTTGTGGACAAGTCCACTTTCTCAGACATAATAAGAAAGAGATAACATGGCAAATATTTATACATGGTCTCAAAATACAGAGATTGTGGTTGGTTTGTAAGAAATTTAATGGATACTTAATAGTGGGGTGATAGCAACTTTGATATACAGGTGTATTCCATTGAAGCATGTGCTGTAAATGATGCAAGAATCTCTGTCATGAATAACAATGGTAGAATAATGTGAATGTTAATTATACTGAGGAGACTGGCCTTTTGCAAGTATCTGATTTGTGTCTATTAATTCTTTTTGTACTACGTAGAGCAGGGGTGGGCAATTAATTTCTTTTTTTTTTAATTTTATTTTCAAAACTATTGGGTAATGGGGAAGGAATACAAAAGGCAAAGGGCAGTGGGGGGGATGGAAAAAGGGTTTGAGAATAAGAAAACATCAAATTCATAATCATTCAATCTTTCATATCAAGTATATAAACATCTAATCTATTCATGTTCCAATAAAGGTTCATCTTTCTTCTTTTTCTTTTTCTTCTTTTGACTATTTTGTCTATGTATTAACCTCTTTAGCTTTCAACTTATACGTGTAATACAGCTTAAATCTATGTTATTCCCACAGCATCAGAACACCAAGGCCAATTGTGAAATATATCCCCTCTTTCACCCTCCTTTTTTCTTGAGAATACACTCAACAGACCCAAAATAATATAAATTCTGCTCTCCCCTCCCCTTTCCTCCCTGTGCTTGTTTTCTTTCTGCGACTCTTTTCTTCCATATTTTAAAAGGGGGAACAATATCATTCAAAGTTTGCTTTTCAACCTCAATTTTCTTATCTGCTATCACTACATCGCTTACTGGGTGGCCCTCCATCCCTTGTATATTATCTGATATCTTCCTCAATACAGCCGGTTCTGAGATCTCTTTTTGGTGTAATTTAACCTCCGCTACCTTCCCTCCCCTAGAGCCTCCAATCACGTCTTCCATCTGGTCAATATAATAATTTACCTGCATGAATTTTTGCAACAGTGACATCTGAAAAGAGGTTTTCCAGTCTAGCCACCGATCTGTAATTTTCTCAGGGGGAGGTTCCATTTTCTGTTTCCACTATTTTCACTTAATATTCCCTCTCCCCTTTACCCCAATACACATCCAATATTTCTAATATTTCACCTTGCAACTATACAATATTAGCAATAAGATAGCAGGTACATAAGTAAGAGATGGAATCTAAAACATGAATCTCTCAAGTGTCTTTGTAGTCCAGTCTCTTTTCCACGTCGCTGATAACTTTCAGACCGGTTGCTTCTTCTTTTCCCTTCTTTTCTCTTCTCCAAGTTTGTTTTAACCTTCACCCGGCAAGACTCTATTATTAGAATGTCATTTGTCAAGATCCCAGTTCAGTTCAAACCACATAGCCCCCAGTTCACAGCTCACAGTCCGTTCTTCTCCCTTTTACTTCCAGAGGCTTCCTTCTCCTCCCCCGAAAAGGGAGGTCCAGCAATCAGGATCCCGGCAAATATATTATCCACGGAAAGCAGAGTCCCACACAGTCTAAAAATATATATCCAAAGAGGAAAAGGGCCAAAGTGAACAGCTTGCAACAGAATTTATTTTTTCAAAGCCTGTCAGTTGATTCTTCAAGAGTTATTTTTCCTCCTTTAAGGGAGACACAAGCTATTTCTGCCTGGCTGTTCCTTTATAAATGACTCGACCTTCAGCTTGAGTAAAAGCTGGTATGCTAGGAATGCCGCTCCTTATCTCATTTGGTCATAAATTTGCACACAATCACTTGTTCTTTATTTAATGAGGTCTTTCATAGAACAAGGGCTTCCACTTACTTTGATGTATACTTTCACCGTGCTTCTGTTTTCTTATTCTCGGCAAATGGAGCTGTCTTTGGCTAGTTGCCAAAAATGGCACCCGTCTTCGTCTGTGCTGATGTGAATTTCCAGAAGAAAGAAAAATCGAGTTGCTGCCCAATCTTCTAACTTCTGTGGCTCACCAACTGCTGCAGAAGGGTCTCTCCTGACTCTTCCTTGGCTCCCCCGTTTCTGGGAGGGTCCCAGACCGAAGTGGTTCTAGCTTTTCCCGGGAGCTGTTCCCGAGAGCTGCTAGCTTCACCAAGACGAAGCTCCTCCTCCGGGTGGGCAATTAATTTCTATAGGGGGCCACATGAAAAATCTGAACTGTGTTCGGGGGTGGGTAGTAATAGGCACCCAATTTGTGGGTAGTAATAGGCCCCCACTGGGCGAGGCCCTGCAGTGAACAAACTACAAGGCTGACATAGTTAACTCCCTAAACTTTTTAGGGAGTTAACTATGTGAGTGTTGTAATTCGTTCACCACAGGGGGGGAGGAGGAGAAAAACTCAGATGCTGAACTAACTTACCTGTCCTCCATTCCCCCACAGCCTTTCTCTTTGACTGTTTCCTATCCCGCGCAGGCGACGTGATGCATCATCACGTCACCTGCGCAAGGATTGCTTCCGGCCTCTTGAGTCGCAGGCTCCGCAGCCTGCGGCTCAAGAGTAACAGTTAAAACTCGTGAGATCCCAGCGTCGGATCTCGCGAGTTTTGCTTACTGCCGTGCTGGGTGACCAGAGCTGGAGCTCCGGCTCACTTAGTGGCGATGCGCAGACCGGACAGGAGCAGCAACAGGCAGGACAGACTGAAGAGATGACCGGCAGGCTGGACAGGAGCGGCTCTCGGCCCGTATGTGGCCCACGGGCCGCACTTTGCCCAGGTCTGATATAGAGTGTCAGATGGGCGTTATTGGCAAAAGATGGCATAAATAACATTGGTAGAGAAATACATAGAATATTGATATTGTGTGTGACATTATTAGCTCCAGTAGAGATATTGCCAGAATAAATATTTGGGCAGAGGTAGTATCTAGGTTTTGTTCATATCTCTGTGTCAGTGTTGTGTAGCATTCATGTAAAGATTTAATGGTTACTGCTAGGGCTTATTCCCAAGTAAATGTGTTTGGAATTAGAGTGATCTTTTGCAGATGGTAGTTTTAATTAAAGGAATTAATGAGACTCATGTGAGACTTGCAAAGTTGTGGGTCAGATGCATTGTGAGAAAGACCATAACTCATTTATAAAAGAAGCCCATAAAAATTATCCAGGATTTGGGTTTGTTTTATTTTTTAAAAGAGATGCTAATTGTGAATTTAAAATTTATGCTTAGCCATAGTCAAAGTAAAAATACTGCATTTGCTTTAATCTTTTTTGTAATATGTTGGATGCCACCATAATGTTTTCTTCATTTGTCTTTCAAGATACCCAGAGAGTGGCATAGTAGAAATGATTGGCCGTAATCTACGACCAAGAGCAAGAACTCTTTTGAAATGGAATGAGCTACATGTGGGTGATGTGGTGATGGTTAACTACAACGTAGAGAGTCCCGAAGAGAGAGGCTTTTGGTTTGATGCAGAAATTACTGCTCTGAGGGAAATTTCAAGGACTAACAAAGAAGTTTATGCCAAAATTATGCTTGGGTAAGAATTTTATTTATCACTTTTGCAGTCCATCTACAAAACACCAGGAACAAAAAGTGTTTCGACTGTGAAATCTTAGCAGATTGTACAGGCAATATGGTTTCTATTCTTCATATGAGTCTTTAGAGTTCCTGTTCATATGGTGGCTTACACGGAGAGCCACCAGATGAACAGAAATTCCTTTGCAGATGTGTTGCTTGACATGTAAAGAAATCAGCAATAGATGAATGAGTTCTTGGGGGCTCAGAGCCCTCATGATGGATAAAGCAGGTTCAGCAATGTCTGAATAGGGCTCTTGTCTTCACTTAATCATAATTTTATACAATTCTGAATGTGGAAACAGTGTGTACAAGTTTTAGAATAAGTCAAGCTCAAACTAGCTTTACTTAATGAAAGACTTCAAGAAGGATCAGGTTGTTGATGTGTGTATCCTTGTTGAACTATGACGATAAATGGCTTCATCTTAATGGTAGGTCGAACAAAAAGAAAGTGGAGCCTTATTCAAAATATTACATTGCATTTATTCAAAGTATTATATTGTTATTTTTTCTACATTTTCTTCAGTAGGGAGCTGGCAATGAATGTGTTTCAAATAGTAACCCACTAGAAATTATAACTGATTTTTCTTGAACATTGCTAGAAACAGCATTTGTTCAAACTGTTACTATAAATTGAAACCTTGAAGTTATTATTTGAGGAAAAAGTTAACTCTGGCTAAAAGTAAAAAAGATGAAATCCTATGAGTCTCACAATTTGTTGTTGTTTTTTGGGCTCTTGATTTTATATCATAAAGGTAAGTACACTATAGGCTATTCAGTACTGTTGAATGACATCACAAGATGTGTCAACAATTGAAAAGGATTTAATTGTCAAATATCTTGAATTTGATAAAATTGCCAATCTTCATCTTCAGTTTCCTGAGTGACAAATGTAGTGGTGAAATAGCAAACATAACTGTACATGATTATTAATGAGGCTGTTCAAAATACACAACAAAGTATGTTTTTCGTTAGGAAATGTAGAGGTAAACAGTCTTGGCCAATTCTCTAAACAGTAGGATCTAATATTAGCAAGGTCTGTATTTTTCAGGATATACTTAAATACTTAAATTGAGTTATACATATTTTTGCATTTGTTTATTTTATTTATTTTTTATTTTGTTTTATTTTATTTGTATACCGCCCATCTGGCAACCCAGGCCACTCTGGGTTTTTATGTGCCATCAAGTTGTCTCCAACTTATGACGACGCTATGAGTGAGTGACCTCCAAATGTCTTGTCTTTAACAGCCCTGCTCTTATCTTTTAAACTCAGGGCTGTGGTTCCTTTATGGGGTCAATCGATCTCATATTTGTCTTCCTCTTTTCCTGCTGCCTTCAGCTTTCCCTAGCATTATTGTCTTTTCCAGAGAATCCTGTGTTCTTGTGATATGCCCAGAGTAGGACAGCTTCAGTGTTAATATTTTTGCCTCCAGAGATAGTTCAGACTTGATTTCCTCTAGGACCCACTTGTGTTCATTTTTCTGGGAGTCCTCCAGTACCAAGATAAGACATGTTTATATTTATAGGCGACTGGAATGCAAATATAGGAAACAAAGCATTTATGTCGTAAATAAAAATGTCAAGAGTACAGACTATGTGCAGACGTAGCATGTGCACTTCAGTAGAATACATTATCCGGAGTGCCTGTACAGATGGCAATTGTTTTCTTTAACCAGATAAGAGGGACAGGACCTCCCCTCTTGCTATAGACTCCATGCCTCTCAGAATTCTGCTCCAAGGAATAGAAAACTACTCAAAGCAGTTTATTTTGTTTCTGAAACATGTCTCTGCTTCTTGACTAAGGATCAGTCTGGTATTCAACATACAACACATGAGAAACAGGAATTGATGTACTTCTGCTTAGTTCTGTCTTGAATTAAGAGGACTGTGATAACAAGTTTTTTTTAGCTGATAAAAGTAGAATACCATATTTTTCTGTTTATAAAATGATTAGATAAATAATTAGAGGGAAAATTGAGGGTTGTTTTATACAGTACACTGAAGTAAGGAGGAGGGAGGTATCAAAGTGCTTTGATTCCTGCTTTCCCCCTCCATGTTTTGCAAAGAAAGTGGAGGGGGAAAGCAATTCCTACACTTTGTTTGCAAAAAGCTGCTTTCCCCCTCTACTTTTTGCGATGAAAGTGGAAGGGGAAAGTGATTCCTACTTTTCCCCTCCATTTTCATTGCAAAAACTGATTTCCCCCTCCACTTTTTACAATGAAAGTGTAGAGGGAAAGCGACTCCTGCTTTTCCCCTACATTTTCGTTGCAAAAAGTGTAGGGGGAAAGCAGCTTTTAGCAAAGAAAGTGGAGGGAGAAAGCATTTTCCTTGCAAGAAAGTGTAGGGGGAAAGCAAGAATCATAGCACTTTGATCCCTGCCTCCCCCCTCCACTTTCTTGCAGTGGTAGAAATGTTGGGTTAGAAAAATAAGGGAGAGCGTCTTATACATGGGGGCGTCTTATACATGGAAAAATACGGTAGCTGCTAAAGGATAGCATTTCAGTTACCGATTTGCTAAATAGTATCATCTGCCCCCAGAGACAGATCTTACATTTCCTCTATTTCAAACTTTTGTTTTCAATTCTTCAGTGTTCTGGTCTCAGATATTTTCTTGCTGACCTTGAGGGGGCCCTTTAATAGTGACTGTGACAACTGCTTATCCAATTAATTGCTTGTGGTGTGCAATAATCTAACTGGGGATCTCTTGCCAGAGGGTTTAAAACTGAAATCCTTTTGAGTGAGATTCAAATTACTGCTTAGAATACCTGCAATGATATCCTATGCATATTTGCACAGAAGTAAGCATTGGTAAGTTCTTTGGGGCTTACTCCCAGGTAATTGGGCATATACTCTCTTCATTGATCTAATTTAGTGGCATTGTCTATTCTTTGTTTCAAGAGACTGGAGTGAATCAATGTAAAAATAAAATTTACACTTTATGAAATGAAGGAAACAATAAAAATAATAATAAATGAAAGATAAATATGTGTAGGAGTGAAATACATTATTATTGTATAATCTCTAGTTCCCAGTTTCTATTTTCAAGGGTGTAATTAGTCATATGTAGAATTCTTAATGTTCCATTTGTGAGTGACTTTTCAGAGAGATATATTAGGGAGTGCAGAAAGTCCTTTTCAATTTCTAATTTTCCCCTCAAGTGGATGCCATTTTCTTTTTGTTTGGCATGTTTCACTTCCAAGTGTGAAAACTGGTTTAGGTATTCAGATTGAACTAGACTGGGTTGACATCAAATTAGATCTCCTGCTGAATCGGAAGCATTATCTGAGGTAGCTGAATTATGAAATATGCAGTGTTCTGTTCAGGGTATGTGGAGAATTGTTAGACATTGGTACAGTGGTGCCCCGCATAGTGATGATAATCCATTCCGAAAAAATCGTTTCTATATGGATTCGTCGCTATGCGGGGCAAAAAAGCCCATAGGAATGCATTAAAGCGCTTCCCCCCCATCATCCCGAAGCCCTGCTGTGCGAAAATGGGGCTTTGCGATGATCGCTTCCCCACAATCATCGCAAAGTGATTTTTCCCCATAGGGAACATCGCAATGCGATCGCAAAAGCGATTGCAAAATCTTAATCGCTATGCGGATTCGTCATTAAATGGGGCGCCCATTAAGCGAGGCCCCACTGCATTTGCCTCCCCGCCTGTTCCTATCACCACTTGAATGTCTTATTTTCCCTGCACTAAGAATTCCCAGAGAAACGTATCAAGTTGTTATTTCCTTGCCTGTCCTCCCCCCCCCCCCCCGCTTGTTTCAACAGTGCTCATAATCCTGTGGTATGAAATGTTTTGGCAGCTTTCCCATTTTCACTGTGGTGGCCAGGGAAACTCGGATGAATCCTGGTGATTGAAAATCAAGGAACCAGCTATATAGAAATAAGAGTGATGAGCACTTTGACAGAAATCTTTTTTGCTGGCAGACTTGAAGAGAATATGTTCAAATGCAGTAGAAAAAAAATTTACCATATTTTTTGCTCCATAAGATGCACTTTTTTCCCTCCAAAATGTGGGGAGGAATGTCCGTGCGTCTTATGGACCAAAGGCAGCAATTTCGTCACCGCTGGCCCCATGGGGGGGAGCATCGTAAGGGTCTGGGTGAGCCTTCCAAGACCCTTGCGAGGCTCCCCCACCCCCCACGGGGCCAGCGCCGGCGAAATCGCCAGCTTCCAGGTGGGGGGAACGTCGCAAGGGTCCTGGAAGCTCACTCAGACCCTTGCGACGCTCCTCCCACCCCCGCACGGGCCAGCACCGGCAAAATTGCCAGTTTCTGGGAATGTTTTGAGGCTTCCCGAGCCTCAAAACACTCCCAGAAGCTGGTGATTTTACCCCCCCCTGGCCCCATGTGGGGTTGGGGGGAGCATTGCAAGGGTCCGAGGGAGACTTCCAAGACCCTTGCCACGCTCCCCCCCGCACAGAGCCAGCACCGGCAAAATCGCCAGGTTCTGGGAGTGTTTTGAGGCTTGGGGAGCCTCCAAACACTCCCAGAAACTGGCGATTTTACCCCCCTGGCCCCGTGGGGGGGTGGGGGGAGCGTGGCAAGGGTCCAAGGGATCTTCCCAGGACCCTTGCCACGCCCCCCCCCACCGCACAGGGCCATCACCAGCAAAATCACCAGTTTCTGGTAGTCTTTTGAGGCTTGGGAAGCCTCTGAAGAGTCCCAGAAGGTGGTGATTTTGCCCCCTCTGACCCCTGAGGGGGGCAGGATGAGTCTCTAAAGCATCCTGGAACACACCCTAGGACCCTTTGGAGGCTCACCCTGCCCCCCGCTGGGCCAGAGGGGGGGAAATCGCCAGCTTCTGGGACTCTTCTGAAGCTTCCCAAGCCTCAAGTCCCAGAAGCTGGCGATTTCGCCCCCTCTGACCCCCCGGGGGGGGCAGGGTGAGCCTCCAAAGGGTCCTAGGATGTGTTCCATATGATGGACCTCTCCATAAGGCTCACCAATTTTTAGGAGAAGAAAACAAATTATTTTTTTCCTGTTCTCCTAAAAAATTGGTGCGTCTTGTGGAAAGGTGCGTCTTATGGAGCGAAAAATACGGTAGTTATTTTCCTGACTTCTTCCTGGAGTCTTCACTGGGAAAGCTTTTTGTCCTTGGAAATGTGTCCATATGTTCAAACCCCAGTGAATCTGAAGGAAATCTGGAAACAACCAAACGTTGGACATATTGTAAAGCTTGATACATGGCATTAATCACTTTTTGACTTACTGTTGTTGTTTTTACTGTATGTGTGTTTATTGTAGCTGGGAGATAAGTGGTTTGTGGGGAACTGAGTGCAGAAGGAAACTAGAAGAGAGGAAATGCATGAAGCACCCATCTTTCTCCCTGTTTCCTCATTCCAGATATCTTGTGATTTTTTAGATGGTTGAGAGACTCTGATTGCTAGACCCAGATCAAAATACCAGCCAACCTTTGTTTTTCCTACTTTCAATTTTTTGCTGGGATCCAGTAGTGGACTTCTAATGGTGAATTCAGTGGAACAGGCGGAGGGTAGTGTGACAAACCCAGACCTACTGGGATCTGCCACAGTTTAACTAAGCTGCCACCAACCATTCCCTATAAGAAGTCACACAGACCAGGGATGGATTTTCAACAAATAAAAGAATAAGGTTTATTTAAAACAACACACAGGGAAAATAAAATGATCAGGTGAATAAGATATAGTAACGTGGCTTAGTCTCATTCATACATGCATACAGTTTGGTTCACACAGAACCCTTAACTTGAAGCACAGACCCTGAACCTATCAGTTCTGGCTAACCAACAGACACCTGAACCTATCAGGTTGGTACTCTGACACACAGTAGTACCCTGTCTGACACACAGACTCCCACACCAGCTTCTTCTTCCCAGCTGCTGCTTCTTCACATCCCAGCGTCTCTCTGCTTCACCACACAGGCTTCACATATATATACAGTACAGCCCCTCCTCCTGATGTCCCGCCTTCCACTCTCCATAGGATGGAACTTTCCCATGACAGACAGGTAACATCAGTGCTGTATGTAACACCTCCCCTCTTTATAAGTTGTTTTGTAGGGGGAAAGCTAAGGTGCTTTTACCCAAAAAAACAACCTGGATAAAACACACAACAACAGTTATACATACCATATCATACTTACTTATACTTACATTCTAAGTTAACCATAGCAATTAGGCATTTAAACATTTACCATATACATTACATCAAGTTACCTTTATTCATACAAACCAAATTCAAAAAACAGGTACATTTAACCTTTTTGTTCACCAACATATGTACATAGTCCATGTTTCTTTCGCCGTCTTCATTCTTCAGGTCTTCTTGACAAGGCGTCAGCAACACAGTTCACTGACCCTCTGACCACTTTCACTTCAAAGTCATAGTCCTGCAGATTTAAAGCCCACCTCATAAGTTTGCTATTGTGGGTTTTCATTGTCTTTAACCATTGCAGTGGTGAATGGTCAGTGCACAGAACAAAATGTCTTCCCCAGATGTAAGGCTTGGCCTTCTGGATCGCATAGACTATGGCCAAACACTCCTTCTCCACGGTTGCCAAATGTCTCTCACCTTTTTGAAGTTTCCTACTCAGGTAGGACACTGGATGCTGGTCACCCTTCTCATCCTCCTGGCACAGAACTGCTCCTACCCCGCTGTTAGACGCATCGGTCTAGATGATGCACTCCCGGTCGAAGTCTGGAGCACACAGCACTGGATACCGGACGAGCGCCTCCTTCAACCTCTGGAACGCCGCCTCACAGTCGCTGGTCCACGGGATGCGGTCATCAGTCTTCTTCCTCGTCAGATCGGTCAGCGGAGCCGCAATCTCGCTAAACCTCGGGATGAACTTTCTGTAGTAGCCCACCAACTCAAGAAATGATTTGACTTTTTTCTTGGTGTTGGGTCTGGGCCAATCACGAACTGCTTCTATTTTGGCCTCCAGGGGTTTTATCACTCCTCCCCCTCCTATGTGACCCAAGTACTTTACTTCTGGGCTACCCAGCTGCAGTTTGTTCCCTTTGCAAGGCCTAGGCCAAAGCACTTCCTCCCCTGGGTTAAAGTGCCTCTCCCTGCCTTTCTGGTTATCCCAAGCTTTCTTTTTGACCTTTTGAGTTTGCAGGGTCTCTGCTGCTAGCTCTAGGTTTCTCTTTAGGTCCTTCCTCAAAGAGTCTCTATCTGTCACAACATCTTGTGGGTCATCCTGGGTGATCTGCTCCCAATTTTGTTTGATCAAATCAAGGGGCCCTTTCACCCTTCTCCCAAATAAAAGTTCAAACGGACTGAACCCGGTACTGGCTCGTGGCACTGATCGATAAGCAAACAAAAGGGATTGCAGCTTCTGGTCCCAATTGTTTGGATTCTCTGCCAAGTAAGCCCTAATCATATGCATTAGAGTCCCATTGAACTTCTCAGTTAACCCCTTACTTTCAGGATGATAGGCAGTGGTTTCCTTGTGCTTAATTCCACAGATTTGCCATAAGCGTTTCATGAGCTTTGATGTGAACGATGCTCCCAAATCTGTGATTATTTCTGAGGCAAATCCCATCCTGGACATATACCCCACCAAGGCATCTGCCACTGTGTTAGTCTCAATATTAGTCAAGGGTATGGCTTCAGGGTACCTCGTGGCATGGTCCACAATGGTGAGAATGAACCTGTTCCCCCTCTTTGTGGCCTTGGGCAAAGGTCCCACAATATCCACCCCTATGCATTTGAACGGAGTGTCAATCACAGGCAAAGGGCACAACTTTGCTTTGGTCCTGTCGCGGTTATTCCCCTGCCTTTGACACACATCACATTGTTTACAGAACTCCCTGATCTGCTTCCCTATGTCAGGCCAGTAAAAATTCTGTGTGATTCTCTGCTGTGTTTTGTTCACCCCTAAGTGTGCAGCAAACATGTCAGAGTGCCCCCTTTGTAAGATCATGGGGCGATACTTTTCAGGTACCACCAGCTGACTTCTGATCCCATCTCCCCCTTTTGAGATATTCCTCAGGGTCTCTCTATATAAAATCCCCTTTTTCTCCAGAAATCTCACTGGGGTTTCAGGTGTTAGCTGGGCGTCAGTCACCTGTTCAAAACACTTTTGGAGAGTGGCGTCTGCCTTTTGCTCTTGTCCAAATCGGCTGTCTGTGGTCAAGGTTTCCACCACAGCTTCTGAACTCCCCTCTGCTTCCGTCTCTGGCTCATCATTACCCCCCTGAACTGTCCCCGTGGTGGCTTGTGAACGTGTAATCACTAGCACCCGTTTCACATGTTCAGCCAGGTCATTTCCCACGAGCACGGCTGCTGGCAGAGTCGATGAAATCGCTAGCCGCCAAACTCCCCTCCAGCCTTGAAAGTTGACAGGTACCTCCGTGACTGGCAGAGAGATCACCTGCCCTTCAATCCCTGCCACCTTCATGCTCTCATTTGGGATTACATACTCCCTAGGAATAATATCTGGATGGCACAGGGTCACCTGGGAACAAGTGTCCCGCAGCCCCCTATACTGATGGTCAAGTATTCCTACGTCCACCCCTGCTGTCTCAAACAATTGAGAATCTGTTCTCACGAGCAAGCATCGCTTGACCTCCACAAGAGGACCATTTTCCTTAGCCTGATCAGCAGATGTAGCTGTTCCAGATTGAGTCGCCATGGCAACAGGCTCCCTCAGTGACAATGAGCCTTGCTCTTTCTGGACACAGAACACAGCTTTTGGCTTGGTCCCACTCGAATCCTGAGGCACCATTCCTTTTAGCTGCTTTAATTTCTCACACTCTGAGATTAGATGACCCTTTCCCTGACAGAAATAACATTTTCGGGTGTATTTTGATTCTCTCTCATCTTGTTTTAGTTTTCCCTCCAAAATCTGAGGTCTTGGTTTCATGTCTGAGGGCTTCCCTTCACCATGGGCCCCTCCCCCTTGCTGGCTTTTCCCTGGTCCCTGAGAGTACTTGCTGTAGGTTTCTTTGGGTTTACCTACAGATTTCCCCTCACCCAAGGGCTTTCTTATTTGCGAAATAAAATCTGCGATCTCGGCGGCTTCTGCCACAGATTTTGGTTTCCTTTCCCTCACCTGGAATTTCAATTCCCCATGCAGGACTGAATAGAACTGTTCCAGCGCTATCAAATCTTTAAGCTGTTGAAAGGTCTCTGTCCCCTCCTGAGATAGCCATTTCTCAAGCAGCCTCACCAATTGGGCCCCCACTTGGGTAAAAGTCTGTTCTGGTTTCTTGGTGAGTGACCTGAATCTTTGTCTCAGCTGTTCTGCATTTATCCCATGTCTTGCAAACACCAGTTTTTTAAACTCTGCAAAATCTTTCATCAGTTCCTCAGGCATCTCGGCATAGACCTCAGCCAGGCTACCACTGATTAAAGATCGCATGATGGTCATCTTCTCAGTTTCCCTCACTGAGAAGTCCACAAACGCTCTTTCCACTAAGGAAAAGAACACCTCAGGACAATCTCCCTTGTGGTACACAGGGAATTTCTTCAGGTCAGCTTTAGACAATTGGCCTCCCTCAGAATCCCTATTGTTATTATTATTCTGGTTCATTATTTCCAATTTCCTTAATTCAAACGCCATCCTTTCTTTTTCCAGAGCAATTTTCTCTCTCTCCATTCTTTCTTCCCTCTCCATTCTCTCTCTCTCTCTCTCTCTCTAATTCAAATTGTCTTTTTTCTCTCTCTAATCTTTCTTCTCTTTCCCTTTCCTCCATTTCAAATTGCCTCATCCTCAGTTCATGTTGTTGGGCTAGGAGCAATTTTCTGAGTTCTGGGTTCTGCTCTCCTGTGCTGTCATCTTGCACTGAGCCAAATTCATCCTCAGAACCTTGGTCAACCTGGGGGTCTTTCACTTCACCCATTTCTGCCACTTGGCTTCGAGTCAAGGGCATAATCCCCCCCCTCAGAACAGGCTGCTTTAAAAAGTCAAGCCTCAAAATAAAACGACCACTTTTTTTTTTCTTTTGCCTCAGAAGCAGCTTTCCCTATAGAATGCTGCTGTCCTTCAGCACTTAACTTGCAACTGTAGCAAGTTGGAGTCTACCCCCCTCTGCTGGGCCTCTCAGCAGGCAGGCTAGATCACTTTTACTACGCAGTTTTGCCTCAGCTTTTTTCCCGCCAAAAACAGGCTGCCTCAGAGCACCCTAATCTAGTCTCCCCAGTTGGCACGTTCTTCCACTAGCGCACCTCCCCGTGAGGTACACCTAGAAGATTACCTACGCGCCTCAGATTGTCCCTGACTAGACCCCCCTTGCTCTGGGCACACGTGCCAAGGCTTTGCTGGACCACTGGACAACTGGACCAGTCGTATCCCACACGCTGGACACCAATCAATGTGACAAACCCAGACCTACTGGGATCTGCCACAGTTTAACTAAGCTGCCACCAACCATTCCCTATAAGAAGTCACACAGACCAGGGATGGATTTTCAACAAATAAAAGAATAAGGTTTATTTAAAACAACACACAGGGAAAATAAAATGATCAGGTGAATAAGATATAGTAACGTGGCTTAGTCTCATTCATACATGCATACAGTTTGGTTCACACAGAACCCTTAACTTGAAGCACAGACCCTGAACCTATCAGTTCTGGCTAACCAACAGACACCTGAACCTATCAGGTTGGTACTCTGACACACAGTAGTACCCTGTCTGACACACAGACTCCCACACCAGCTTCTTCTTCCCAGCTGCTGCTTCTTCACATCCCAGCGTCTCTCTGCTTCACCACACAGGCTTCACATATATATACAGTACAGCCCCTCCTCCTGATGTCCCGCCTTCCACTCTCCATAGGATGGAACTTTCCCTCCAAACCCATGACAGACAGGTAACATCAGTGCTGTATGTAACAGGTAGATCCCCGGAAAACCTGCCAGAGCTGGGTTTCAGGCATTGTAGGGGGCTGCAGTGGGAAGTGGAAGGGAAGTAGCTTCTTGCAGTGGAATGTTGGTTTTAGCTGCTAATTTTTGTTTCACATGTTGTAAGCTCAGATTGGTGCTACTGATCACAAAGGATGTGGATGCTGATGCTGCTGTTTCTTTAATTGTTAGGAAGAACCATGCATAGGATCCACTTTCTAATGGACATTCTTAATAGTGTTGTTTAAATAAATTGTTACAATAGAGTCCTCTTGGTATTAGGTTACTTTCGGGATTAATTGATAACAGTATATTAAAAACAGCTTGGTTCAGAAACTTACTGAGCTGGCATTGCAACTTTTCTTTCTCTTTATTTGTATTAGAGTGTTGCCCAATTTAAAATTATGGATGTACTGTATATGATATACAGTATAGGTAACTTTAAAACAAATCAAAATATTAAGATAATTCGATTGCTTGTGACCAGAAGCAGGCTACTTCAATAGAGTTATTAGTTTAGTTTAACCCCGTCTTTTTCACTTTAAGTACCCAAGGTGGTCTCACCTATTTGCTAGATCTGCTTTTGTACATGTGGTGGGGCATAAATTGCATGCTTGTAAGTGCTGCATTGATTCAATTTCTCTTAATTCACAGAAAGTTTGTCTTGTATCCAAGTAGATGTCCAACTAGAGCCTAGACACAGAATGAGCCTCCCCGAAGAGTGGAAAAACATTGCAAGTGCACTCATGCATTTCCTTAACAATGGTGTGCAGCTGGCCAATCCTTTATTTTCAGAAACATTGCACTGTAAAGTACCCAGTTTTGGGACAGGAGGCATTGGAAAGATTAAGCCATTATGTATGTACTCCTCTGTGTGAAGCTCTTGCTACACGTATGAGGGGAGTAGTGTGTGTCTCCTCTGCTGCTCATTATTACAGATACTGTTAAATATTTATAGCTGAGCTAGGTCTCAGTATTTTGTCTGCAAAACATTCTGTCCAGTATTAGGGTTTTTTTATGTTCACATTCCTGAATATATACCACACAGGTCCTGACAGCCAAAATACTTTAACACTTCAGTTAATTTCACTGTGAATAATATACAAGTGCTTTAACTAGTCCTTTGAAGACCGTGAGACATAATTGGGATCTGTAATAAAACATTGCAACAGATACCCAGTTTTTTTGGATTTTCCATTGTTATCGAATATTCTGTATCATTTTTCTGTTGCTTTTGTTTCTGCTCTTGCCTTAGTACACGTTCTTTTAAATATTTTTGTTAAACAACTGACTTTTTAACTCTTATGCCTCAGTGACCCTATCTTGACTTCTGTTGCCATTTATTGCTTAGATTTGCCAGTACGGAAGTAATAATATTGTATTATTACATTTTTGTATATGTTAATGAGAGGCAGGAGCTTTAGTTTGATTATGCTTTTTTTGCTCCTATTAGGTCAGATTTTTGGTTTACTGGTTTTTTATCTAGTGAATTCATGATACTGTTAATTCAGCAGAGATGACCATGGGCAGTGCATTTGGGAAGGAAATATTGTATCTTAATCGGGAATTTAAAAATATTTCCAAATATATCTGTTGTATGATTTTCAGATGGATTTATGATTTGTTTTACTCTAAATGTTTATTCTTTTTCTGAGTGGTATTGAATAATTTAAAAACTGCAGCCTGAGTTATGCTTTTTGTTCAGTTTGAACTAGTTTTACTATTTTCTATTATCTATATATATAGTTATAACCAGCACCTGTAGTTCAAGATAACCTTTATTTCTGTCCCATTGGTCCCATTATAATTTGAATTAGAGAAACTAAAGTATTCTATGTTTTGACTTTCAGAGGCCCAGGAGATGTCATAAATGATTGCAAGCTACTTTTTATAGAAGAAATATACAAGATTGAAAAGCCAGGAGCATATCCACTAACATTTGCAGATGGAGAATTCAGAAGTAGGTATTTGGTGTTTTCATGATAGTTTCCAGAAGTAATTTTAAATATTTCCTTTATGGAGGGAAGTGGTCAAAATCTGGAAATAATACAGCTTCCATTAATATTATGTGAACTAGATAGATCTTGTTATTTAATGATAGTATAGGAATAATTTTTCAAGTTAAGTATATAGTTCATAGAAGTAGTGTCTTATTGCAGTGGCATATACCTGCATTTTTAAAATGAAATCCGTATACAAATTTTTGTAGAGAAATCTAGAGAGCAACATTTTTCCTGTTTATTGAGCAAACTTCCACAATCCTGTGTCCTCATGACATTTTGGATTACAGTTCCCACAAGGCCTAAGAAGTATGACCAGTGGTCAAGTATGTTAGGAGTTGTAAGCAAAGCATTTGGGAGGCACCAGGCTAGGGGAGGCTACTTTATAGCTGTGTAATGTAAAATGACATAGAATCCCAGATAGTGAATAGAGTGATGGACTGGGACATGGGGGTCTGGGTTCAAATCCCTGCTTAATAGTATACTACTATTTCTGTTTTCTGCAGAAGAGCCACATGTAAATATTCCCACTCTGATTTCAAACAAGTTTTGATTTTTGTGTCTGCCTTTGTGAAATAAATTTTTCACCTGCACTCACAAACAATTCTTATTTCTGAAGTCTACTATATTCTTGTGCAGTCTACAAAAGAGCAGAACTTGCAAATTAAATATTATGTCAATTGGGACTTGATAATGAGTGTACTGTATTTGCCGGCGTATAAGGTGACTGGGCGTATAAGACGACCCCCCAACATTTCCACTCAAAATGTAGAGTTTGTTGTATACTTGCCATATAAGACTACCCCCTCTTCCGCATGTGTGATTCTGCTTTGGCTGCATCATGGGGAGAGTTCGTTTTGCTGCTTTTGGTTCCTTTCACTGGGAGAGAGCGAGGGTTTGCTGGAAGGACAGCATCGGCACCGAACAGCTGACTGTCAGGAACCAGCATAGAGGCGGCAGCCATTTTGGACAGGTGGCAGCCATTTTGGAGAGGCGGCAGCCATTTTGAGAGGCGGCAGCCATATGGTCGCATCTCAAAATGGCTGCCGCCTCTCTGCTGGTTCCCGACAGTCAGCTGTTCGGCGCTAGAGTCAGGCTGTTCCCAGGCTACCAAGGAGGAGCTTGGTCTACTTGGTCTTACTACCAGGTAGTGACTTCACTGGGAGAGAGGGAGGGTTTGCTGGAAGTGCACCCGGCGTATAAGACGGCCCCCCCACTTGGAGGCATGTTTTTCAGGGCCAAAAAGTCATATTGTATGCCGGCAAATACAGTATTTCAATTTCTTTGTTTGTTTACTCCGTCTTATTTTAAACATTCTCTTTAATAAGAAAGATCAGTATGTATGTTATTTTTATTTGCAGGAAAGAGTGGCCCTGAATGCAAGCATTGCAGAGCTGATCCAGATAAAGAATGTCGATTTTGTTCTTGTTATTTGTGTGGAGGAAAACAGGATGCCCACATGCAACTTCTCTGCGATGAATGTAACATGGCCTACCACATCTACTGCTTGAATCCACCTTTAAGCAAGATACCAGAAGACGAGGACTGGTAAATAACCCAAGACAGATTTATAACATTTGCTCTGTAGAATATAGTAGGGATATTGTGTTGTAAGCCGCCTAGAGTGGTCACAATTGACTAGATAGGCAGGGTATAAATGAAATAAATAAATAAATAAATAAATAAATAAATAAATAAATAAATAAATAAATAAATAAATAAATAAATGATGCAATATTCCAGTTTTACTGTGTTTGAGATATTCCAACTGAACATTAAAAAGGTGAGTTTCTTGAAGACAAGTGAGACTTATATTGAATAAAAGCTGGGTTCCATCTTTATTTGATGAAAGAAGGAAATTTGAGTGTGGTATTATTTTACTCAAAGAATAATTAATTCTGAAATGCTGCTGCTACTGTAATGGTCATTTAATGTAGATAGTTACACCTAATTGCATTGATCCTTAAACAGTGGAAGGAAGTTTAATTTTCTTTCTTGTGTCAGTGCACGTTTGTAAATGAAATGAGACAACTTCATTCACAAGACTCACTTGTGGGCATAGAAACACCGAAATACTTTGATTTAACCTTGTGTATATACCACAAGTTTATGGTGTATCACCAAGGTACCCTCTAAGGTACACAGTTGCACAAGCGTGTGCGACTCCACCCCCTTTCTGTGCAGGGTCCTTCTCCTCCGTGCAGCCACATCGATTGTTTCCAGCCCCTTTGGTTCTGGTTGTGGGGCTGAAAAATTAGAGGGAAAGTTGCTTGACACCATAAATCAAGAATTGTGCATCAGCCTTCAGTATCTGGGAGAGATATGAAAGATGTAGTTTACCCTTTCTCATAAAGTTTGTCAAAGATTATGTTATTACCATATTTGATGTAAAGGACATACATCAGCAATTCCAGATGTTATGTATCTGTAGTATTCAGGCTGGATCATAGCCTGTACAGTGAGATGGGTTCGTCGTCCCCAGCTTTGGCGGTGAAGGTTTTCTGCCTTGTTTGGACCATAAGCCACATGTGATAATATGTATCTTGAGGCCTCTGTCATTGCATTGTTGTCCCCCCCCCCCCCTTTTCCCCGTTTTGAGCAGAAGAGAGCAACTTTAGATGTTAGAATGCAGTTCCTATAATCCATCACCATGGGGTCTGTTGGCTGGGACTGATAGGATTTGTAGACTGAAAACCTCTTTACTTACTTTCAGGTCTGTCTGCAGACAAGTATGTTATATAGGTCTGAATCATGAAAAAAAATACTACATTTGTTGCTTGAAACATCTGGTGCTCCTACCTGACAGTACATTTGAGTAAGGTTACTAGCATGCTGTTTAAAAGAGCACATTTAGTGTCTTTTATGTCATGTTTGTCACTGTGCTCAAAAGCTGTATTAGTAGGTATGCTGAAACAATAGGTTATATCCAGATAAGACATTTGTGGAGAATTGTGAGCAAAAGCTGACTTTTCCCTCTCTCTACTTCTGTTAGTTCAATACAGCACCTTGAACAGATTGATTGTTCTAGGAATAGTGAGAGGAAAGGAGAAATGAGAGAAAGTAGGACATCAGCATCTTGCTTTTTTATATTCTGAGGGTTTGCTGGCAGAGAATGGGGTTGAAAATTGTGTAGAGCAGGTTCTTCTTCGTGGTCTCTGAATCACACCCTGGGTAATCTCTACCTGCGCGGAGCCTCGTTGGAAGATTCTAGAGCTGCTGCGATAACTAAAAAACACATTAGTGTAGACCCCTCCCCCTCCATATATGTACCTTGGCGCCAAGACTCTCCCTTCAGTTTTCTTTCAACAGCCATGTTGAGAGACTGGTATTGTTGCTTCTGTGAGAGTTTAAAAGCGAAAGGGCGTTTAATCTTGATTTCTTTTAATCTGTTTTAACCCTTATTGTTTACTTCTTTCACACACAAAAAAAGAAGAAAGGGGGTTTCTTTTCATTAATGGCTGAACACCTCCCCCATTTCTTTTCTCATTTTATTAGTATTTCATGGCACCCTTGTGTCCGTTTAAACATTGCATGTTCTGTGACAATGAGATCCCACTTTCAGATGGCCACGCTAAATGTCTTTTTTGTCATGGTGAGCCTCACCAAACCTCCTCGTGCCCTCACTGTAAGAAATTTAAGCACGGAGTTCTCTGCACTCGCCTCTCTGGGCTGAAGCTTCCACTTTGGGAACAAGCCCTTCAACCTGCAAAAAACTATGGCTCAGCCTGCTTGTAAAACCACCTTACAAGCTAAGGCCATGAAAAAAGCCATCTCAGAGATGGCAAAACAATGCCCTTTGGCCACACCATCGCACTCTGATGCCCCCTCAACGTCATCCAAACAGATGAAGGGGCACAAAACTAAACAGTCGATGTCGAAGTCTTCAACATCGAAAACGACCACAAAAAGAAAGCTGTCCACCGACGCCTCTTTGACTCTGGATCCCTCGCCACTGAAAAAGTCCAAATCCTCGAAGGTAAAATCCCCGGGTATTACTTCTCTGCAATCCTCGGAGTCCTGAGATTTGGTTTGCATGGGTTCACCCTCAGACGAAGAAGGGTTCCCACCCCATCAACCATGCTCTTCACAATCGCCAGAATGGGAAGACCGGGTGGATCAACGTACATCCTGTCCCGCCAGCCCCCAGCAATCTGGCTCCCCTAGCAAGCCCCTCTTTGGTTGCTTCATTTGATATGCAAGGGAGAGAAATGGAACCTGATACCGTGCCCTACTCCGTCCCAGCAGGCCTACCACCTCGACCTTTGACGCATCACGAAGGGCAACCAAAAGATGCAGGGAGAAACAATCTCAGGATGTCTGTGGTATATAACAATATGTTATGTCTTTATTAAGTGGTGAAAAGCTTCAAAAACTTTCTTGCTTAACTCGTTTCGGCAAGGCCTTCATCAGAAGCTTAAAAGTAAACAAAATTTCAAAATTATAAATGTATACATATCAGGTATATTCCTATAAAACATTGTGTGTGCATGTGTGTGTGTATGGCTGAGGACCTATATTTTATACACTTAAAAACAATTATTAAAAATGTTAAAGCCTTATAAATGACCTTAATAAGTGAAATAGTCAACATACCAAAATCTTTGTATTTCTCTGGTCTGTATCAGCTCCGAAGCTAATCAGGAATGTTGACACTGAGCAGGGAGGCCTTTTATTCTCAGCTGAGTCAAAGTTGACATTTTAATTGGTGTATTTACAGCAGGGGAAGAAAATCAATCTCTTCATTTAACCCTCATGGTACTAGTGTATTCAGTCTTAAAATCCAATCAATCTCTTTTCTCAATAGGAACCTGTCTTGGTTGACAATAACTCTTTGAGTAGCCCAAAATACAAGCTCTTCTAAGGTATGGTCCTTTTCTATAAAGTGGCCAACAAGAGGGTTGCCTAATCATTTTTTATATATACAAAAACAGCCTAGCACCATTATCGGGTAGCCATTTGCCCCAATCAGTGCTCAACTGGAAAGCCTGCCAAGCATTATCAACCGATTACTCTCCCTGGTTCAACAGCAGTGCCATACCAGAAATGTCACTCTTGGCAGCTCTCGGTGTCGAAACAATCTCACCATCAAGATAATCAGGGGCTACAGACTGCCTATCAGCTGAGACCTAAAAGATCCAGAACAGCTAATCAATATTCTTTGGTTCAGAGTGCATTTGCAGCTCCAGTAGGTTGGTATTTCCTGGTTCAAGAGGATCGGGATTGATCATCCCACTCGGCATCACCAGCATCTATTTACTCCTCAGCCATCCAGTGTGGTCCATCGACACATTGACCACCTTGACAACAATGTCCATTTTGTCCATACTGGCTCCAATATTGACGATCCTCGATATCGACCATTGATCAAGCCTCCATTTCGTCACCACCGAGATACCGGCTCTGCTATCGATCCCTGATATCAACCTTTGCCCATGGACGTTCCATCGACATTGTTGTCCGTGGGTGATCCTCGATACCAACTGTGATGTTTACCACATGGCCCCTGCTTGTTTCACCAAACAAAAGGAGCTCACGCTATGTCCTCCCACCAGCAGATATCAATTGTGATGTTCCTCCTTTTTCTCACTGCCACCAGTGGATTTCCTTTATCCACAGTGTAAAAGACTTTAGTCAGACAGTTGTGTTGTTACTGCCAACAGAACTGAATAGCTGTTAAGGTCGCAACTAACCTTTACCTGAACAAGGTGAAGGCTGCATGTAGATCATTCTTCGCTAACCGGATAAGCGAAGCATCCAACCAGCAGGCGGAGCTTTTCTGCATAGTGCACGACCTATCCGGAATTGGTTCAGGAGATGGGCCTCCCCTAGTCTTTCACCGGACCAATTTGCAGCATTTTTTAAATCTAAAGTGGAGGCCACCCGCCGGGAACGCTCTCCTTTTTTGAACGCAGCGAGTCGAGCTGAGATGTCCAGCGCTCCGTCTTGCCCGGTCATTTTCGACTCTTTTCAGCCGGTAACGCCCGATTCTGTAGCCAGGGTACTTGACCGCTGTTGGGCCACCACCTCCTCCTTGGACCCTTGTCCGGCCTGGCTAATCAAAGCAGCCAGGCCGAAAACAATGGAATGGGCCATTGCAATAATAAATGGGTCTTTCCTTGAGGGCAGGTTTCCACCTGCCCTCAAGGAGACACTCATTAGGCCCATAAGAAAGAAACCTAATTTGGCGGCGGATGAAATTGCCAATTATAGGCCCGTCGTCAATGTTTCTTTCATGAGCAAAGTGGTGGAGAGGGTGGTGGCAGATCAGCTTCAGGCACTCCTGGATGAAACAGATGCCCTGGATCCATTCCAGTCGGGCTTCAGGCTGCGTCACGGTACAGAGACGGCATTGGTCGCCCTGTACGATGACCTGCTGAGGGAGGCTGATGGGCAAAATGTCTCTGTTGGTCCTCCTCGATATTTTGGCGGGCTTTATACCATCGACCACGGTATCCTCCTGGGGAGGCTCTCTGAGTTGGGAATCGGTGGCTTGGTGTTAGCCTGGCTCCGCTCCTTCTTGGAGGATCGTCCCCAGAGAGTCCAGCTTGGGGAGAGTGTCTCGGCCCCGTGGAGCTCCAACTGTGGGGTCCCGCAGGGTTCGATTATCTCCCCAACGCTCTTTAACATCTATATGAGGCCGCTAGCTGGGGTCATCAGGGGTTGTGGAGTGATGTGTCACCAGTTTGCTGATGACACTCAGCTCTACATCTCCTTTTTTCCAACCGCAGGTGATGCCGTCCTGTCCCTTCAGCGCTGCCTGGGGACTGTACTGGAATGGATGCAGGAGAACGGTCTGAGGCTGAACCCGGACAAGACGGAAGTTCTGAGGGTGGGGGCCCCCGTGGTTGGTGGCTTGGGTGGCTCTCTCTTGTTTGGGGCGGCGGCCCTGGCTCCGGCGAGTGGGGTCTGCAGCTTGGGCATACACCTGGACCCGGCGCTCACCATGGAAACACAGGTGGCGTTGGTTGTCCGCTCCGCCTTTTTCCATCTTTGGCGGATTGCCCGCCTGGGGCCCTACCTCGACACGGGGGCTCTCACTACCTTAGTGCACGTGCTCGTAATCTCAAGATTAGACCACTGCAACGCGCTCTACGTGGGGCTGCCTTTGAGGTTGATACGGAAACTTCAGATGGTGCAGAACGCAGCGGCCAGACTCCTTACGGGAGGGAGGAAATACCATCATATTACTCCTATACTGGCCAGATTGCATTGGCTGCCCATTCATTTCCGTATCGAATTCAAAGTTTTAATGCTCACTTATAAGGCCCTAAACAGTTTGGGACCTCGATACTTGGCGGAACGCCTTCTCCCACCAAGATCTACCCGGATCACCCGCGCGAGCCAGGAGGTGAGGCTGAGGAGCCTCACGCCGAGGGAGGCCCGGAGGGAAAAGACTCGAAACCGGGCCTTCTCGGCGGTGGCTCCTCGCCTCTGGAACAATCTCCCTCCTCAGATTTGTGCGGCCCCTACGCTGGGTGCATTCAAAATCCAACTAAAAACATGGCTTTATGTCCAGGCCTTCCCTCCTGCCAGCATTTGAGTTAATTTAATTTATTTAATTTAACTTTTTCTTTTTCTTATCTATCATTTATTATTTTTAGTATGTTTGTTAATAATGGATGTTCATGGATTCATTTTGTTTTAATTGTATTTGTTCTGTTGTGAGCCGCTCAGAGTGGTATAATTATACCAGATGGGCGGGATATTAAATAAATAAATAAATAAATAAATAAATAAATAAATAAATAAATAAATAAATAAATAAATAACTTATTTATTGAAGTGTATTAAAGTAACTCAGAATCACAGATGTTCTTTATTCAGTGCATACAATCAAATCATTAAAATATCATATATGTTTCCACATAACCGATCACCACCTGCTCTATTTATCTTGACCAGCTTATCTCTATTAGCATCTTTCTCACAATCTCCCTGACTATCTCTCTCTCTCTGCAAATTCTCTATCTCTCTTGCAACTCTTCTGCCAAACCTTCTTATATCCGCTGACTCCGCCCCTGCACTCCTCTCATAGGCTCATGCAAATGAGATCCTGAATATGAGTGACAGGAGTGATCGTCACACTGACCGATATCCATGGAGACACCCTCGACATCTTGACGTTGACACCAATATTTTGAGGCGCAACCCCTTGGCATCGATGTCAATTGTTAATCCCCGGAGTCTAGACACGATGTCGACTATTCTGAACAAGGCTCCAGACCGCAAACACCATCTATCTTGATGACTTTGCCTGAGCAGATGCCAACCCTCTGTCTCCAGTGGAGGATTTTCAAACTTACGCAGAATTAATGGTGCGTATGGCTAAGTCCCTGGATTTTCAAATACATAGACTGACAGCAGCATGCAGATCATCTCTACGATCCAATCTCCAAGGACACAATTACTCCAGTCCACATTTCCATGTTGCTGTCCCTACTTAGCACTGTACAATGTTCCTGGACAAAACCAGCTTCATCCTACTCGATGTCGAAGCACATTGACAACCTTTATTGGGTCCAAGATCCGGGAGTGTTTTTTCTCCAAAAACAACCAGCCCTGAACGTGATCTTTGTTGAAGCTTCCCAGTTCTCATTCTCGACATAGTCAAATCCTCATACCGCCCAATAAAGACAGCAGCAGAATTGACCCAATGGATAGATGTCTTTATTCTTCAGCTGCCTTCGTCATGAGAGTTGCTAACTGCCAGGGAGCCAGTTAGAACTGGATATGAAACTCCTGATTGGTTCAAAATTGGGAAAGGAGTACGACAATGCTGTATATTGTCCCCCTGCTTATTCAACTTATATGCAGAATACATCATGCGAAAGGCAGGACTGGATAGACCCCACTCCGATGACAGAAAGTGAGGAGGAATTAAAGAACCTCTTAATGAGGGCGAAAGAGGAGAATGCAAAAAATGTTCTGAAGCTCAACATCCAAAAAACTAAGATCATGGCCACTGGTCCCATCGCCTCCTGGAAAATAAAAGGGGAAGATATGGAGGCAGTGACAGATTTTACTTTCTTGGGCTCCATGATCACTGCAGATGGTGACAACATTCACAAATTTAAAAGACACCTGCTTCTTGGGAGGAAAGTGATGACAAAGCTAGACAGCATCTTAAAAAGCAGAGACATCACCTTGCCAACAAAGGTCCGCATAATCAAAGCTATGGGTTTTCCAGTAGCAATGTATGGAAGTGAGAGCTGGACCATAAAGGCAGCTGACTGCCAAAGAATTGATTCTTTTGAATTGTGGTGCTGGAAGAGACTCTTGAGAGTCCCCTGGACTGCAAGGAAAGCAAACCTATCAATTCTAAAGGAAATCAACCCTGAGTGCTCACTGGAACGACAGATCCTGAAGCTGAAGCTCCAATACTTTGGCCATCTCATGAGAAGAGAAGACTCCCTGAAAAGGACCTTGATGTTGGGAAAGTGTGAAGGCAAGAAGAGAAGGAGATGACAGAGGATGAGATGGTTGGACAGTGTCATCGAAGCGACCAACATGAATTTGACCCAACTCTGGGAGACAGTGGAAGACAGGAGGGCCTGGCGTACTCTGGTCCATGGGGTCATGAAGAGTCAGACATGACTTAATGACTAAACAACAACAAGGGAGCCATGGGCGCCTACCAGTACTTCTTCTGGGGCAATATGTCCACCTTCTTTGAGGCACTTCCCGAGGACAAAAAGGTTCTAGCTCAAACATTCCAGCAAGGACGACTTTCAGTTGCCAAAGAACAATTGCTGTCAGCTAGACTTACTGTTGATACCACAGCTAAATCCATGGCTACCTTTGTTGCTCTTCGCTGTTTTTCCTGGTTGAGAACTGCTGGCCTTGCTGAAGATGCAAGAACATGCATTGAAGACCTCCCCTTTGATGGGACAGGTCTCTTTAATGCAGAGACAGATGACATTTTGGAAAACGTCTAGAAAAAGAGATCAGCCGCTAGACGTTGGGGAGTCTATCCCTCATACCACCAATGTCCCCAGTGCACTCAATGGCTATGCCCCTACAACTCCTTCTAGAAGTTCCATCAGGAACCTCAGAGGCAAACTTCTTATACAGCCTGCTTCAAACAGCAACCTTACAGGACCACGTCAACAAACTGAGACTAGGCACAAAGATCACACGACTAAGCATCATGTTTGACGTCCAGCTGGCCGAGATCGCAATGCATCATAGTATCTCTCCCCCCTGCCTCTGTAAACAATTACCTACATGGGAAGGCATCATCACGGATGCTTGGGTCCTCTTCATCATCCGAAGTGGGTGCTGCATTCAGTTCCATCAGCTCCCTCCACCATTGCACACTGTCGCCTCCATCGCAAACCCTGCAAGACTAAATACAGGCACTTCATAGAACCGGTAGTGGCGGAATGCCCACATCACTCCTGTCTATCATAGCTGAAGCTCAAGTGCAGGAACCTATGAGAAGACAGGAGGGGTGGAGTCAATTAGACAATTAGGCAGCGGGAGACAGTTAGAGAAATAGAACAGAGGAGTTGATAAAGAGTTAGAGAGAAGAATAGAAGAGTTGGAGAGTGGACAGAGAAGGAGAAGGAGAGTTGTGAAGGAGATAAATTGAATAGTCAAGATAAAGAGATAGTCAGAGATTATTAATGAGTTGGTTAATGTGCATAAATAAATACAACACCTGAATAAGCAAATGTGTAATCAAATATAAGAAGTTTTAATGAGTGATCCCAAACAATGATAAAAGAACATCTGTGATTTAAATACCAAAAGATAAATAAACAAGTTATATTGGCAGCACATGTCTGATGCATATATGGTGCAGTGTGGGTGAGAGATATTCACAGTGGTGGCAGCAGAAGAAAGACAAAACGTATCCAAAGAATGAACCTTGGTTTTGGGGAAAACAACAGGGAACAATGGGTGGAACGTCACACCGGTATATCAAATAGACAGAGGTTTTTTCTCTCGTTATTTCATTGTCCCCAAAAAGAATGAAGGTCTCCATCCCATCCTCGACCTCAGAGAGCTAAATTGCTATACAGTACCATTACCACCAAATTCTGTATGACGACCCTCGAGTCCATCTTTCCCCTTCTCCAGAAGAATGACTGGTTTGCAGTGGTAGATTTAACTGACACTAACTTCTATGCATCCACCCCTCTCACAGACCTTACCTCCACTTCCAACTCGGAACTCAAAACACCAGTTCAAAAGACTCCCCTTCAGACTCGCAACAGCTCTCAGAGTCTTCACCAAATGCATCGCCCCGTGACAGCTTACCTCAGACTTCACAAGATCCACATCTTTCCGTGCATTGACGACTGGCTCCTTGTAGCTCACTCCCGTCAGAAGAAACAACAAGATATCCACTTTACACTGTCTCTTCTCCACGATCTTGGCCTTACTGTAAACATACAAGTGTCTAGGTTACAGTCCACAAGGGCTGTTCAGTACATAGGGGTACTTATAGACTCTACTCATGCCCAAGCGTTCTTTCCAGCAGATAAGTGATACAACTTGACGTCCCTGCTGCGCACCTTCACCCCTCATGCACTTATACCCACACTAACAGTTCAACGTGTTCTAGGCACGATGGCATCCAACATGTACGCCTCAAGATGAGATCACTCCAGGCATGGTTCCTTGCCCTCTTCACTCCAGAACTCACCACCCAACTTTCTTGGTGGTGCTCTACCCAAAACGTTACAAAGGGATGACCCTTCCAGCAACCACATCCTCAAATACAAGTCACTACTGACACCAGTCTCACAAGCTGGGGGGGGGGGCTCACTGCAAATCCCTAAAAATTCATGCCCAATTATCAGAAAGAGAGAAATTGCTTCCTATCAATGAACTAGAGCTATTAGCAGTGATAAAAGCATGCAAGGCTTTTAGAGACCATCTTACATGTCACCGACAACACTACAGCAATGTATTATATTCTCAGATAAGGCGGCACTCATTCTGCAAGCCTACTGTATCTCGCAGTCGACCTCTGGGAATGATGTCTGTCGCATCATACTGCCTCACAGCAATACACATAGCCAGCCAAGACAACAATCTGGCAGATCTCCTCAGTCGCAAGGAATCCCTAACTCATGAATGGAAACTAAACCAGTCTGTCTTTCTCCTCTGCAAATGCTGGGCACACCTACCATCAACCTCTTTGCCTTCCGGACAGATCGGAACTGCAAACATTAGTGCTTCCACGCAGGAGTCAGCAAGCACTCACATGGAGACGCATTTGTAGGCCATTGGCCCAGGACCCTTACCTGTTTCCACCATTTCCGCTCCTTTGCAAAGTAGTACTCCGGCTCCAACAAGACAAACCCAATGCTATCTTGATAGCTCCATGGTGGCCGTGACAGCCTTGGTTCCAGTTCTCCACAATCTGTCATCAGACATCCATCACCTGCCCCATCTGCCTCACCTGCTCACACAGAACAAGGCTCAAATTCTTCACCCGGACCTCCCTACTCTGCACCTGGCAGCGTGGAGGATTCTTCCTCCCTGATGAATGTCCTCCATCAAGCAAAGAAACCCTCAACTAGGAGAGCTTATCTGTATAAATGGAAGAAATTCCAATCCTTTAATGAAGCCTCTACACTATCTTCAGTCAATTGCTCTCTCTCCACCATCCTTCATTTTCTGCTTCATCTTAAAACCAAGAGTCTCTCTTTTTCTTCCTTGAGGGTTTATCTTGCAATCGTTTCCTATCAACCACCAACTTCCCCAGCAGCTCAGTTCTTCAGGCACCCTACTCTGAAGCGTTTCCTGAAGGGTTTATCGCACATGTATCCAGATGTACACCCACCTTCTCCTCAGTGGTCTTTAACAGTAGTCCTGCAGCAATTCACCAAGGCTCCATTTGAGCAGTTAGCTTCAGTTGAAGCCTTTAGACCACTGGTTCTTAACCTTGGGTTACTCAGGAGTTTTGGACTGCAACTCCCAGAAGCCTTCACCACCAGCTGTGCTGACTGGGGTTTCTGGGAGTTGCAGTTCAAAAGCATCTGAGTAACATAGGTTAAGAACCACTGCTTTAGACTACTTACCTTTAAGACAGCATTTCTCATTGTTATCACATCCGCTTGTTGTGCCAGTGAACTAGCAGCTTTGTATGTATTATGATTATCCTTATCTCCAGTTTTATCTGGATAATATCAAGCTGTTTATAGATATCTCCTTTCTCCCCAAGTTTGTTTCCCAGTTTCATATGTCCCAACTGCTGGTTCTCCCATTTTTCTTCCCGTCTCCATGTACTGCTCAAGAAAGAGTCCTCCATACTCTGGATGTCAGATGGGCCCTAGCATTTTATTTAGCCCATACACAACCCTTCCAATGATCAGCTCGATTTTTCGTCAGCTACGAACTCCTTAGGAAGGGTTTCCAAGTGACATCACAAAGAATTTCCAAGTGGGTTGCTTCTACCATCCACCTAGCATAACAGCTTGCTCGAAGGCCAGGTCCTCAGGTGATTTGCCCTCACTCCACTAGGGCAGTGGCAGCTTCCATGGCATTTCTTCTCCGCGTTCCTCTTCCGGACATCTGCGCCTCTGCCACATGGTCACAGCTGTCCATATTCATTAACCATGATAGATTGGATGTTCGACAAAAATCTGATGCGGCCTTTGGACGTGCTGTGCTAGCCTCTACCTTGGCTTGACACCCTCCCCCGGGATAAGACAGCTTGTTAGTCAGCCAGGGTGTGATTCACAGAGCCCATGAAGAACGACAGGTTACTCACCTGTATTTGTAGTTCTTTGAGTGGACCTCTGTGATTCACACATCCCAGCCCAACCTCCCCAGTATCACGCCATGCAGCTCTAATTTGCGGCAGTTGACCTAACTGAAAGGAGAGTCTTGGCGCCAAGGTACATATAAGGAGGGGGAGGGGTCTATACTAATGTGTTTTTTCACTACCGCAGAAGCTCTAGAATCTTCTGATGAGGCTCTGTGCAGGCACGGATTACCCAGGGTGTGAATCACAGAGGTCCACTCAAAGAACTACAAATACAGGTGAGTAACCTGTTGTTCCCAACCTTGGGTAACCCAGGTGTTCTTGCAATGCAAGTCCCAGAAATCTTGATCAGCATAGCTCATGGTGAAGGCTTCTAGGAGTTGCAGTCCAGGAATACCTGGGTTACTCAAGGCTGCAAACTCAAAGTGTTCTAGACATGTATCTTCTGCCTTTATGAGCTCCTGTGTTTTAATGCTTTTAACTTTTAATGCACCTCCAAAACATCTTTTAAAAAGTGGAAACAAATATACTGGCGTAGAAGATGGAGTTTTGTGTGGATTTGATAATTCATGGAATATGCTGCTCCCATAGTTGTGGAACGTGACTAGGTGCCCCTGGGCAAAGAAGCCCTCCTCTCTCACAAGTATAAATTATTAAGTAATGCTTTCTTAGAATTAATGCTCAGCAGACTTGCTCATCACAGTTGTTATGAGAATGGCTTAATCAGCTCCTGGTGAACATGATGAGCCCGATGCAAGGTCTGTTTGGCACCATGCGTGTTGGGCAGAAGCAGAGTCTACCCCAAATTACTGCTTCTGCATCCTTTCTCTGGCTCTGTCCTGGGATGGAAATCTACAGTGCACTCAGCCTTGGAGCACGTGGCAGGCACAAAAGCAAAATGATATGTTTCACCAACTTCGACGCTTGCTGGGAATACTGAGTTCCCAGCAAGTGCTAAGACAAAATAAGCCTCCACTTTATCCCAATCTTAAAGTTGGAGGTAGTGGTGGAGGGTTTCATATTTGATTTGGTTTGGTTTTGATTCGTACTGCATTGCATTTTATTGCCCAGAGAATCCCTCACCAACATCACCAAACCCAAGCCTAGAGCTAAAGAGAGGAACAGAAGATCAAAGTGAACCTTGTATTGGGTGTTTGAGAGACACATTTTGAGGTTAGGTACAAGAATCCATCACTTCAGACAGGGGTATGGCCTAGTCAACAAGTTGTTGTTGTTCAACTGTCAAGGTCACTCTACTAATCCTGTCTTGAACAATGGACAATCTCCTACTTCTGTACTTATTTTTGAGTTAGCAAAGAGGGAACAAGGAAGCAGCAAGAGAAACTACAAGATGAAGATCCACTCAACAGCTTGTGCTACAGATGCAGATTGTTCAAGCGCTTTCCTCTGTGCTGTTCTGCCTTGCTTTTTCATTGTTCATTAAAAAAATATACCATTTCTAAAGGTATTGCCCATCCTGTAAAAATGATTCGGATGAAGTTGTAAAAGCTGGAGAAAAGCTCAAGCAAAGTAAAAAGAAGGCAAAGATGCCATCCGCTTGCACAGATAGCCAACGTGATTGGGGCAAGGTAAAGTATATATATATTTTAAAAATACATTGTATTGCATAGTCAGTATTCTGTTGAGGTTCTGGTGAACAGGAAGTCCTTTCTTCAACATACATGCAACATAGGATTGCACTACTTGAGCAAGTGTAGCAGAGGACACGGTTTATTCATAAAGATCACCGCTTGTGCAGTGACAATGAATGTAAGTGGCATGATCTTGCATTACTACTCTGAAGGGGTTTTCAGCTCAGTGGAAGATTGATAGGATACCGAGCCAAGACCATATTAGTAAACTTTTAAGAATATAATTGTAAACTTCTAACCCTGTACTACAGGAGAGATAAAACTTTTCCTACACTGGAGTGACATTAGATCCGTCCCTCATTCTAGTATTTCAAGTATTATCTGTGGCACAAAATACTTCTTATAATTGTAGGCTAAAGTGCTACCTTGTTTCCCCGAAAATAAGATATTTATTTTTGTTCCAAAAATGCATTAGGGCTTATTTTCAGGGGATGTTTTATTTTTTTCATGTACAACAATCTACATTTATTCAAATACAGTCATGTCATCTTCTGGTTGCTGTACAATGGTGGAGGGTGGGGTTTCACTTAACTGGGGCTTATTTTTGGGTAGGGCTTATATTATGAGCATCCTGAAAAATCATACTAGGGCTTATTTTCAGGTTAGGCCTTATTTTGGGGGGAAAACAGGGTATGTTAAAATGTAGGTCCTGTAGCAGAGATGGTTTTATGATGTTTGTCCGTTGTTTATGCCCTTGTAAAACTAAGTCAACTTGTTTACTACAGTACATTGTACATGAATGCTGTTGAAATCTTCTTGCAAATTTCTCGCTTGATTTAAAATCCAGCAACTAGGTTATTGATTGGAACTGGGCAATAGAACATATCTGTCTGGTATGGAAAACATCTTCACAGACTGCCAGTTCCATTGTACCATTTAATAGAACTAGAAAGCCCTATAGAGCATAGAACCAATTTACTTAAAGGATTTGCTTTGTTCTCCTGTGGACTTGCCTGTAATTTAAGATCTTCATCGGTAGCTGATGTCTTTCTTCATCATAAAGTCCTCTAGATGCCACAATCTCTAATGTTCAAGGAGATGGTGACCTAGGACAGTCCAGAAAGAGGCTTATTGCTAGGTGGCCCTTTATGGAGCACTCTTCTCACAGAGACTCAGCTGTGCCAACCCCTTTAGCTTTTAGGTGACATTTTCCCAATGTTTTACTTTTTGCTTTTCTGTTCATTATTTTATTAGCACTTTACTTGACTAAAATTATTTCAAAATCTGGTTCAAATGACTTGAAATTCATCCCTGATGATGTAGTTATCAAAAGTATATTTGACACCTGCACTCTTAGAAAAAGGCATAGCCCTTTCAGTTTCATAGAAGGGAATGCATAATTTCATATGAAACTAATTGTGACACACATATATATATATGTGTGTCCATATATATATGGATGAGCCAGTGTGATGTAGTAAATACTATGGCAGAAATCCAGTAGTAAAATGCAGCTGGAGTAAACCCATTGAATCTGTTGGGATTTGGTGAGTCCATAAGTTCCATTGACTGCTGTAATTGCAACTTACTATTGGTTTTTTGCCAGTGTCACAGTAGGACTCTAGAAGTAAAATTGCTAAAATGTACATCTCTTCATAAAGCTTTACAACGATTTTCATAGATTACTTAGTATCTTCTTTGTGTCCATAGGGTATGGCTTGTGTCGGTCGTACTAAAGAATGCACTATTGTTCCCTCTAACCACTATGGACCCATACCTGGAGTTCCTGTTGGAGCAACGTGGAAATTCAGAGTACAGGTATTTCATTCATGGTCTGAACTCTTTTTCGTACCCATTTTCTCTGTGTTGTAGCTTTAGTAAGTTTTTTTCCTTATTCTTAAAGCTTATACCAGTCTGGGTTTTTATGTTGTCATCAATTATGGTCCAAAAGT
The DNA here is from genome assembly GCF_051106095.1 of Pogona vitticeps. NCBI lineage: Eukaryota > Metazoa > Chordata > Lepidosauria > Squamata > Agamidae > Pogona > Pogona vitticeps. The sequence continues at coordinate 229,204,005 of NC_135784.1, read as the reverse complement.
CCCATAGCTCAGTACAACAATGTTGGAGCCATTTCTGAATGTTCCCCTATTTGTTGGATCTGGTCGCAGGTCTATTAAGAGACTAATACAACTGAACTTTCTGTAACCTAGAGCTGAATTTTTAAAAATCTTTAAAAAGATTTTTTTAAAAAAATCTTTAAAAATCATTCTCTCTTTTGTGGTTGCCAGGATTGAAATAACAGTTTACTTAGTTCTTTGCACTCATTGCTGAAATCATCTTTCTTGAATTGCAGCTCCATGAACTATGTGAAAAAATATTTGAAACTATATGTTGTGGAATTTAATGTTTTAAAAAATGTAACTTAATACTGTTAATCACTATTAGGACTTACTCTCCATTTGATTAATCTCCAAGGTGAGTGAAGCAGGTGTTCACAGACCTCATGTTGGTGGAATTCATGGACGTAGTAATGATGGAGCTTACTCTCTTGTGCTGGCTGGAGGATTTGAAGATGAAGTAGTAAGTTTCACTGGCAAACTAAATTTCTGTGCTGAGAGTAAATTTCTTTGCCTTACTTTGTTCTGTTAGTCAAGACTGTACAAGTCAATAATTTATGTTGCCAGGGTCTCAGCATATGAATATGGTGGATGTCCAGATTGAGATTATAATGGGAAGAAAAAGCTCTCCAGCCCTTGCAGGGAAGCGTTAAGGCACTCAGAAGGACCCCTTATCTGTGTATCTTCCTCTGCTGAGCTTTAGTGGCGCATGCATACCACCACTAGAGGATAGTCCTGACAGATGAAGAGGATAAGTGTTTGTTAACTAAACACATTTCAGCTAAAGAAAAGACTTCACATCTTTCCCATAAATACTGTAGTTGTCCTAAATGAGTGAAAACTGAATCCTTTGTTTCCCTTTGAAGTATCAAAAATGATGGAGGAACATATAAAGAGCTGGCTTCAGAGACAATGCCTTAGTGTCCAAGGGGTGGAATGAGTGGAAGCTGAGGAAATCCCAAATATTTCTCCCTAAGGATGGGGGCTTAGCATTTATTGGCAGCCAGTGTTTAGGAATTGTGGAAACAAGCAATGTCTTTTCTGCCTTCTTTAGTGCTATTCCTCTGCATTTCTGCAGGTTTGAGGGAAAGGAGGCCCATAGTTGCATCAGATATTTCTGAAATAGAAAATTTAACTTGCACAGAAAAGCTAGCTAATTATTTTTTGTGCATTTCCTGAAATTGGTTTATCTCTTTGTGCAGTAAGACATCACAGTCATCTGAGAAGCAGTGTCCATTGGTGCCTTAAAATGGTGGTTTGAAATAGCACATACTGAATAAAATCCAATTGTAAATTACAACTAGAGTAGGCTCATTAAGCCAATAGAATTTGCATTAGTGTTAACTCACAAAGTCCCACTGATTCCAGTGGGCCTACTTTAATTGCCTTATACTGCTGGATTTCAGCCGACATCTCAGCTTGAGTTTTTTTGTATAGTGCCTTAAACCAACAAGACACACATAGACACAAACCTCTTTAGAAGCTTCAAAGTAAGATTCTTTGTTTTGCTTTGCAAAGAATTGTTTCTAATAAGTAGCAGCAGATCTTAAAAACAGTTGCTCACATTGAGGCACAGTGGTCCCTGCACTTAGAGAGCAGGTTATGCATGTATTACCTTAGTTGATGAAGATCTTTCTCATCCAACAGAGACATCTATGAATTAGAGTTTGGGTATTTTTGGAGGGAAAGGGAATTCCCTTTCCTTTAGTAGTGCCCATAATCCACTAGTTATTATAATTTCATACTTGCCGTGGCAGTACTCTTATTTTTCCCTAAGTATTATTTAATATATTTGTTTTCTTTATGCTCTGCCTTTCTTCTATAATGGAACTGAAAATGTGGCTCATGGTGTTTGCATGCAACCTGTCATTTAAATACAGTGGTGCCCCGCATAACGAGGTTAATCCGTTCCGGATTAACCATTGCTATGGGGAAACATCACTATATGGAACGGAAAAGCCCATTGGAACGCATGAAACTTCGTTTAATGCATTCCAAATGGGCCCAAAACTCACCGTTCTGCGATGTTTCCCCATAGCGGCAGCCATTTTCGCACCCTCGGTAAGCGAGGGCAGGGCGCGAGAACGCTGTGCGCAACCATTTCGGGTGTCCGGCGGCCATTTTGGAACCGCCAAACAGCTGATTTTTAAAAATCACTATGCGAAGATTGGTAAGCGAAACGCTTACCGATCGTTGCAAAGCGATTTTCGGCAATAGGAAACATCGGTATGCCTTTGCATTAGCGATCCAAAAAAATGGATCGCTATGCGAATTCGTCATTATGCGGTGCGCTTGTTAAGCGAGGCACCACTGTATTTGGCAGAACAGACTTAGTTTCAGCAGGGTGACTGCCATGTGAATGTATCCTAAGACCCGGTAGAGTCTTTTGTGTTAGGCATAAAGTTCACTGAGGTGATATCCCCTTTAGTCTCCAGGATGGAGCTTAAATGATTTAATAACTTCCATCCCTGCAAGTAGAAAACTTGGGTGAGTAGTTTTCTGTACGGAGGATTTGTTGTATGGAGAAGCAATCATTTGAGCCTTCATCCACAGTTCAAAATATTACAAGTCAGACACAGATATACAGTGGTGCCTCGCACAACAAATGCCTCACACAATGATAAATTCACACAACGATGTTTCCTATGGGGAATTTTCGCACAATGATGTCCCTTTTCGCTCCTGTAAAAGTCCAATGGCTTTCAATGGAGAAAACAAAAAATCACCAAAAATTAACAAAGACTCAGAACAACACCAAATTAAGTTTACATAGGTTTCAGGAGGTGGGCTATCGATGCCAAGCATTTAAAACAGGTTTCAAACAGTTTAAGGCACTTTTACAGGAGCGAAAAGGGACTTCGCTAACCCATTCAAATGCATTGAGTCGGCTTCAATGCATTTCAATTGGGGAACCGCGTTTCCCTCAACAATGTTTCCTATGGGGATTTTCGCTTAAGGATGGCTATCCATTCCAATTGGAACGGATTAACCGGTTTTCAATGCATTCCTATGGGAAATGGTGTTTCACAGAACGATGTTTCACAGAACGTTTTTTTTTTAACCAATTAACATCGTTGTGCGAGGCAACACTGTACCTCCTTGCATAGAGTTAGGTCTCAATTAAAAGCTTGAAACATAAGACTGGGGAATACTCTGCTATTTTTTCTGTAGTTATCACTGTGACAGATTTTCTTAGCCTGATCTCAATGTCTGTCACCTAATAGCAGATATTGAGAAACATTTCTGAGATAAATAGAGGAGCAAGCTGTTCTGCTATGTGATGAATCAATCTTTGTGTCTTTCTCATTTCATGAATCTAGCCATGGTATGTTAAGGCATAAGCGGTTTTCTACAATCAGTAATGTTTACACCCTCTTCTCCAGCTCTATACCATCAGGAGGAATTCTGAAGCATGCTTCAGGTGAACGATAAAGCAGTAAGCAATTTGTTTAGAGTTGTTAAGATCCATTAGTAAGGATAGTGATTCCAACTTTTTCAATAGCCTCAGTATAATGCAACAATGCTTACTCATGTTTTTCAGTGTGGGAGTTTCTCTCTAAAGACGCTGATGTCTTTTTTGTTGGAGAAATCTCACAAGAATGTACTTGATGCTGAAATATTACTATAGTCCTGGAAAAGAAGTACCAAAAGTAGACATAACCAGCTAGTTGAGAGCAGAGTTGAGTTTTATTGTACCACAGGCATTTTGGGCCAAGAGCACTTTGTGGGGCTTCCCTCTCACAAGGTGACAGGAAGCCTTCTTCTCTCTGTTATTCTTGGGCAGTGAAGAGAAGCTGCCCTATCTTGAAATCATGTGCCCTGAAGCTGCATTGCGTTTGTGGGCCAGGGCTGTTGAGGTTTGGGTCAGCTCCCAGCAACTTTTAGCACAACATAGTTGCAACATCTGCCTCACAAGCATGCTGTGCCATGTGGGTGGGTGGTGGAAGAGACTGCCCAGCAGCACAAGGCCAAGAGTGGGAAACACTGGCTTCCCCACCATCCAAGCTCCAGTGTTTGGTTTCAGCAGTTCAGGAAGTCCAGATCAGATTCCGGGATGGGGGAACATAACTCAAGAATGCCTTTAAGGGAGAAAAGGAAACGTCCCAGTGCTGGAGGAAGCAGAGTCCAGGAAGTGAATGCAAAACACTGATAAGCAGTTTCAAAGCTCCCTCCTAGGTCTCCTCCCTTCCCAGCATCTGTGCGTTTTGGTGGCAAACACAACAGAAATACAGTGGTGCTCCGCATGATGACGACCCCACTAAACGACAAATCCGCTGGACAATGACTTTTTTGTGATCGCTATAGTGATCGCAAAATGATGTTTCCTATGGGGGATTTTCTTCCTTTAAATAGATGAGCAACTCTCTAGCTAATCAATTAAAATTTGTTCCAGATATTATATCTCCCTAGATACTTTGATTTAGTTTAACTTGGAATTGGAAGAATTAATGGGCAAAATATGTTTCCTAATATATTTTAGGAAAAATAAGATTTGTATTAAAAAGTTGGAAAAATCCCTTTTTGAAAAATATGTTGCAAATCTGGATTAAACACAGTCATGTAATTTCCCTGTTAATTTCATTTTTAATTTCATTAGCTGAATTAGAGGAGTTTCCAGAAAATTTGAAAGGGATTTTGCAGAATTTATTCAAAAGGAAACCTGTATATAGATTAAAAGACTGGTTGGAATAAATGAATTCTAAAGAAAAAAAATAAGGATAATTTAGCAGATGAGAAGATAAAATGGATTACAGTGGTACCTCGCAAGACGATGACCCCGCTAAATGACGAATCCGCATAATGATGACTTTTTGTGATCGCTATAACGATTCGCAAAACAGTCATTCCAATGGGGGATTTTCACTCGACGTTGATTAGGTCTGTGCTTTGTGAACCATTTGTCCGCAAGAGGACGATTTTTCCAGCTCTGCAAAATGGCTGCCCTGTGTTTTCCGGACCCATGCTTCACAGGGCAGCCATTTTAACAGCTGATCGGCGCTCGTAAAATGGCTTCCCTATGGGCGATCTTCGCTGGACAACGAGGTAATTTCCCCATTGGAACACATTAAATGAGTTTCAGTGCGTTCCAGTGGGGAAACTGTTTTTGCTGGACGATGTTTTCACTTAACAGCGATTTCAGGGGAACGAATTATCATCTTGGTGCGGGGCACCATTGTAACTTGAACCAGATAAAGGTTACGGGAAAGGATAGCACAGCAGATACTTCCATGTGCTCGCTGGTATGTTTCGATGAGACGATGACTCTTGCACACATGGGATTCCCAACTTGGAAGCGTGACTATATTTCTTTACTACTTCCAGAATCTTTTGGCTTGAGGAGATTCTGCAGCTGGACTTAAATGATTGGATGGAGGCCCCCTCTGTCCAGGGGTTTTAACCTCCTATTTCAGGTCCTTGAGATGGCACTGCGGCCTCAGAGCCATGGACAGAATGGCTCCCATCCGAAAGAGAGGATGGAGTGGGTGGGATTTTGATAGGGATTGTGCTAGGAGAGGAAAGGTTGATTCCCTCACCATCCTATCCCCTTGGCATTTCCCTGATTAAAAGCACAGAGAGACAGACAGATATGTATATCCCAAAGCCACTATTTGCCATCCCTCCAGTAGATGGGGCTTGTTAGCCTTGGAAGGCAGCCCATCTAGGAGAACGAAAACTCCGATTTCACACCTCCACTGCCTTGTGGCTATATCTGTCGATGGAAAAGGCTTCAGGAGTAAATCTTGAGGCAAAATCCAGAGCTGGAGTCCCGGAGGCAGCTTGTGACACTCTGGCAACATCGCTGGAACCAGTTGTATTGGCTTCTGCCTTTTCATTGGACTATTTCAGTGATGTGGAGAGGGGGGGATTTGCTGCTTGGGTAATAGTCTGTCTTCCATATTATTTTACCCAGGCGTAATGCTCTGGAGAGGACACTCCAGCTTCGCATACAGTGTCGAAATAACATGGGAAGTAGCAGTTACCAATTATAAGTCTTTGCTTGATTGGTGTAGAGCGTGACACCAGGGGCTACTTCAGACCGTTGGAGAGGTCATTGCATCTCACTAGGTAGCTACCGCCCACCTCAAGCTGTGCAGCCGTCAGCCAGTAAGGTGCTGCCTTACCACAGTCTGTTAACCTCACGGAGTGCATGGGGTTTAGGGTGAAAGTCAACAAACAGATTGATAACCCTGCACCATGCAATAATTATAAGAAAATATCTGTCCTAAAGCTGGGCACCTGGAATGTTCAGACAATGACCCCTGGCTTTTCTGCCGACCTGCAGGAAATAGACAACGCATGGAAGACAGCTGTCATCAACATGGAATTGAGTAGTCTGCAGATGGACATTGTTGCCCTGCAAGAGATGAGATTGCCAGACTCGGGATCTGTCAAAGAAAAATAAATCTCATTCTTCTGGCAGGGAAAACCATTGACTGAAACTAGGAAAAATGGTGTTGGCCTTGTGGTTAGGTACTCTGCTGAGATCCATTGTTCCACCTACTGCGGGAAGTGAAAGAATCCTGTCTCTGTAGCTTCACTCATCAGCAGGACCAGTCACTCTCATTAGTGCATATGCTTTTATTATGATCTTTGTGTCAGCAACACATTCTTTAATACAAAGCTTCAACAGAAAGTCTCTTGGAGATATCCAAGATCGAAGCATTGGCATCAGGTTGATCTGATCCTCACTAGACGCTCTAGGCTTCCTAGTATTATGATCACACACAGTTATTAGGGTGCTAATTGTGATACTGATCACTCCCTGATGTGTAGCAGAGTAAAACTGCGAATAAAGAGATTGTATCATATGAAAAATTTATTTATTTATTTATTTATTTATTTATTTATTTATTTATTTATTTAATTAATTAATATCCCGCCTATCTGAATCACATAGGACCACTCTAGGCGGCTAGAGTGGGCCTTCCTAAAGGAAGGAAGACCACGTATTGACATCAGCAAGATTTGCAATCAGAGAAAAGTGGAGGAATTTGCTCATGTGCTTGAGGAAACTCTTCCAGGCCTGGCTAATGCAAATACACCTGAATGATGGGAACATTTCAAGAATGCTATTTATAACACCACCTTGTTCACATTTGGCAAGAAGTCCAAAAAGACGGCAGACTAGTTTGAAGCCCATTTGGAGGAGTTGATGCCAGCTATTGAGGATAAAAGGAGAACTCTAGCAGCATACAAAGCTTGTTCTAGTGAGTACAACTTGCAGGCTCTTCAAGTTGCTCGTAGCAAAGTCCAACAGACTTTCAGGAAATATTCAAACGATTATTGGCTTCAGCTCTGCTCTCAGATACAGATAGCAGTGGACACAGGTAAAATCAAGGGAATGTATGATGGTATCAAACAGACTTTAGATCCAATACAGAAGAAATCTTGCTCCCTTGAAGTCTGCTACAGGCGTGATCATCCAGGATTGAGCACAGCAGATGGACCGCTGGGTGCAGCACTACTCTGAGCTATGTTCCAGAGAGAATGTAGTAACCAAAGAGGCATTAAATAACATCAAGTGCCTGCCTGTCTTGGAAGAGCTGGACAGTGGATTCTCTTGCCTCTGGAAAGACACCTGGGAAGGATAACGTCCCTGTTGAAGTGCTGAAGTGCTATAAAGATATCATCACCACCGAGCTGTATCAAATTGTTTGTCTTTGCTGGAGGGACGGTGGAGTACCATAGGACATGAAGGATGCAAACATTGTCACATTGTATAAAAACAAAGGAGATGGGGCAACTGCAATAACTACCGTGGCATCTCTCCTCTTAACGTTGTAGGGAAGCTGCTTGCCCGTGTTGTGCTGAAGAGGCTCTAGGTGCTTGCAGACAGAGTCTATCCAGAATCACAGTGTGGATTTTGAGCTAATAGATCCACCATTGACATGATATGTTCCCTCAGACAGTTGCAGGAGAAATGTAGGGAACATTGATGGCCACTATTTGTGGCCTTCATAGATCTTACAAAGGCCTTTGATTTGGTTAGCAGGGATGGCTTTTTTAAAATCCTTCCCAAGATTGGATGTTGACCTCGACTCCTTAACATCATTGGGTCCTTTCATGAGGAATTGAAGGGTACTGTAGTTTTTGATGGCTCAGCATCAGATCTCTTTGACTTTCAAAGTGGAGTGAAACAGGGCTGTGTCCTCACGCTGACTCTGGGATCTGTTTTGCTGTCATGCTGAAGCACAGTTTTGGAACTGCAACAGAAGGCGTCTATCTCTGGGCTAGATCAGATGGGAAGCTCTTTAATTTCTCTAGATTGAGAGCGAAGAACAAAGTCCAGCTGAAATGAAGACTTCCTCTTCGCTGATGATGCAGCTATTGTTGCCCATTCCTCCAAAGACTTCCAACAACTTATGAATTACAGTGGTGTCTTGCCTGACAATGTTAATTTGTTCTGAAAAAATCACTGCTAAGCAATTTCATCGCTAAATGAAACGCGCTTTCCCATTGAAATGCATTGAAAACCGGATAATCCGTTCCAATAGGAACGAATTGCCGTCCTTAAGTGAAAATCGCCATAGGAAACATTGCTAAGCGAAACGCGGTTCCCCAATTGAAATGCATTGAAACCTATTCAATGCATCTCAATGGGGGAAGAATACAACAACAAATTAAAAAAGTCAGAACAAAGTCAAATTTGGTTAACAAAGGGTTTATTAAGTGCACTTTATGATTTCAAACATTTTAAACAGTAAACTTTTTTTATAAATAACAGAAAAACATTTTAAAAACAGCATACATGAGGCTGTTTAAACCATCGTTAAGCGAAACAGAGGACCCAAAACTTAATCGCTATGGGAAGCATGGTCCCAACCATCGCTATGCGAAAATCGCCCATAGGGACCATCGCTAAATGAAGTGTAAAAACACTCTGAAAAAGTCATCGCTAAGCGATTTTGTCACTAAATGGAGCACCCGTTAAGTGAGGCACCACTGTATTTTAGCAAGGCCTGCCAAGATTTTGGATTAACAGTCAGCCTGAAGAAAACGGAAGTTATGGGCCAGGGTGTGGACCCACCTCCTCTAAACCATCTCTACACAAGAATTTGAGGTTGTTCATAACTTTGTGTACCTTGGCTCAACGATCTCTGACACTCTATCCCTAGATGTGGAGCTGGATAAACTCATTGGCAAAGCAGCTACCATGTTTTCTGGACTCACAAAGAGAGTATGGCTTAACAAAAAGCTGACAGCAAATACCAAGATCCAGGTCTATAGAGCTTGTGTCCTGAGTTCACTCCTGTACTACACTGAGTCCTAGACCCTTTGTGCATGGCAGGAGAGGAAGTTGAACATGTTCCCTATGCGTTGCCTCCAACACATTTTTGGCATCACCTGGCAGGACAAAGTTCCGAATAGTCTAGTACTGGAATGAGCTGGAATTTTTAGCATATATACATTACTGAAACAGCGCCGTCTACGTTGGCTTGGCCATGTTGTGAGAATGGCTGATGGTTGGATTCCGAAAGATCTCCTGTATGGAGACTTAGTGCAGGGAAATCGCCCCAGAGGGAGACCACAGCTGCGATAACAGGATATCTGCAAGCGGGATCTGAAGGCCTTAGGAATGGACCTCAACAGTTGGGAAACCTTGACGTCTCAGCGTTCAGCCTGGAGGCAGGCGGTGTATTATGGCCTCTCCCAATTTGAAGAGACACTTGGACAGCAGGTCAAGGCAAAGAGGCAGTCCCGAAAGCAGCAAAATCAGGAGGTTTGACAGGGGATAGATTGTCTTCATTGTGGAAGAGATTGTCACACCAGACGCTGTTCCAAGACCTCCGTACAGAGCACACGATACCATAGTCTCTCGAGACTGAAGGATGCCGACAGGTGGAGATTGTGGAAGGAACACCCGGCCCCTGATGGGGATCCTGTGGGGCACCCCAAAACACTGAGGAGCTCTCTTGGCCTCTGACAGGACTGGGGCTGTGCAGCCCTGTTCTGAGCGGCAGGTGCAGCTGGGGGGATCACCATGCCTGGGGGGGCAGGGCACAGAAGGGGTCAGGAGGTGCAGGGGCCATGATCATGAAAGTGGTTTTCCCAGGGTGAGGCTCATCCATTGCACTTCAGGTGTGCTGATCCCTGTGATTTCCCCAAATGTGGGAAAATCAATTGCATAATTTGTGGTAGTGGGGGACTGCGTTTGTGATTTCCCCTGGTCTTTCTAGAATCACTCCCCTTCAGTTTTTGGCTGTTTTCACCACTCTCTGCCATTTAAATCTGCTGCCATAGGCCTGTTGGTTTTCCAGGTAGGCTCCAGGAGGCAGATCCTGGAAAGCCAGCAGAGCAGATGTCAGAGTGGCGAGGTCTAATGTGGCTGCCACAGCGAGCAACCTCTGGTGCCGGTTCAGAGGCCTCCTAGCACAGTGGTGGGAGGCTTCTGGGTGGTGGTGGCTGAACCCTTTTTTTACAGTATTTGCTCCATAAGACGCACATACTCCCCCCCACTTTTTTGGGGGGGAAAACTGCATCTTATGGAGCAAAAATACGGTAATGTGGCTGTAAAATCAATTTATGTAATAGTATTAAAATAACTGATTGCACTTTGTATTTTAATAAGTGCCTCATAAAGTCTTACAAGTAATGTATATTTTATAAATGTATCGATCAGTATTTTCTTTGGGAAACAAATCAGTAAGTTGCTGCAGCCCTCTGATTGGGTTATTACTGTCTATTGCATTTGAAACAGTATCAGCTGGCAGATCTTAATATTTATTTAATAAATCTTTTTAGTTATAGATTCTTTTTAATGCTGTCCTTCATTGCTTAAGAAAAAAAAAACACGGATAACTCATACCTCCCTCCTCCACATTTTGGCCTGTTGTTACCAACACATTTGTGATTGATGTTAGTAAGAATGTGCGCATGGTTTTCTTGTAGCCAATTTGTTCTACTTCCCTAGTGTCATTTGCAGTTACTTTATTCTGGTAAGAGAGGTATTGCATACAGTATTTTATTGCCAGTGTATGTTCAAGTGTGACTAGGCCTAAGCAAGGATCCTACTAATGTGGCGAAAAGGTAACTTCCTAGGATGAAGTGTGTGTTCATCCCAAGAAATATGTTTTCATGTTTTTTATAAAAGGCTGTGGTCATTCTATTTGCTAAGTGTATTAATCTTCTGTTTGAGCTCGTTAGTGGGGAACTAATAGCCCAAAGATGCAGTCTTGCCCTTGGAGCATGTAGACTTTAAAATCTTCCTTTGGAGCCTTGTGAAAGTGTTTGTGGAATGTGTTAGCAGCAAAGGGATGAGTCACAATTGAGAGGGAAGTTAGGAACTTCGTGTGTGTTGTGACACCTCAAAAATTCCCCCAGCATAATTTAAGTATCTTTATATATTTAAAACCTTTCTAAATCACTTTACATCCAGGTGGATTCTGCTGTATTGTAGAAATAGATTAATCATACCAGTAATATATGCAGTACATTAGTAACAGAATGGAACAAGAGACAGATAAAATGATGAAAACACAAAACAGCCAGAAGCATTCTTCACAGTTGAAATGACTTGAGGCCAGTGGGAGAATTTTTGCAGTGTGTGTGGATCCTTTAAGGGGCTCACAGTCCCTAGGAAAGATTAAGCGTGTGCTGTGTCCCCCACCCCCAATTCATCAATTGCACTAAAAGCATGGAAGCCTCAAATTGAAGGCCATGGGAGGCTTCCCCCCCAAGCCTGATTGCTGAAAGTGGGGGCCATTTCTATGTATCATATTGGCCAAAATCCTGTTGCTTAATGTAGCATGCTAAAGTCAGTCACAGGTAAAAGAGATCCATTTCAATCAATGGAACTTACTGAGGAGTTGACCTGTTAAATCTCCATTAATTCAGTGGGTCTACTCTTGTGCAAATTGCTACAATAAGCATCAGGAATTAGGTGATTGATATTGTCTTGACATGGATAGATTGGTGTGTGTGTGTGTGTGTGTGTGTGTGTGTGTGTGTGTGTGTGTGAGAGAGAGAGAGAGAGAGAGAGAGAGAGAGAGAGAGAGAGAGAGTAAGATGCACAGTGCAATAGTCTTGCTCTTTGCTGATCTGATGCCCATAGAAGATTATCACAAGGGTTAGGATTAGGCTCTCGGGCTAAAAAAGTCTTGCCATCTGTTTTAGATGTTGGAAAGTTGTTTGTTTACATTACTGATTAATTAAAATATAACAAGGAAGGTAGCAGACTACCAAATGATTGTGAGCAAAATTTGGTGGGGGATACATCGAAATAGGTTAGGCTAATACAGGGTACAAACAGATGCTATTGTTTCTGTTCTCTTACTGCTTGCTTTAAAGAAGTAAGAGAGTTGAAAGTTTTAAATTGTATTACAAATATCACTGAACAATTTGTTTTAGAATAATTACACGTTTGCAAAGTGTATGAAGTAGGATAAGGCACACAAACAACAAATATGTTGTATCAGTGTATTGGCTTACATTCTGTTTCAATAAATTAATCATTAGCAACACAGCCCTAACTACCCTGATGTTGATGCTGTGTTGGTAAATTAGTGCTGGCCTTTGAAAGAGAGCAGCACCATGGCCAATGTGCTATTGTGGAGATCCCCACTTTTCCATGAGAAAGGATCTAGAGTCCCTCCATTCCTCCAGATGAACCCAGTTTAAACTGGTAAACTAAACTAGCTCAGGAGATGGCAGAGTGTGGTGATTGTGAATGCAAAGTGAACCCGCACTGGCTTTTGCCCTGGCTGGCATGAGGCTGCCCTGGCTGGCATGAGGCGGCAGTTTTGGATACACAAGGAGATCCCCCAATTTGCTTCTCTCCAACTTCACTTAGGATCATTTTATGTGTAATCTATTATTCTAAAAAGCTTCTTAGTAAAGCATTTGCATGTGTGTATATGCATGCACATGTGTATAATGTGCACACACACACATGTATGAACCAAAATATATGAACCAAAATTTTGTGTAATAGAAGATACAATGTTGGCTTGATTTTGTATGCAAACAGGGGTTAGTAATTTCTGTTAATATACTGTGCATGATTTCTAACAGTCCTAAATTCTTAGTGAGATATTAAAGATTTTGATCAATCTTCTCATATAGGATCGAGGAGATGAATTTACTTACACAGGGAGTGGTGGAAGAGATCTTTCTGGCAATAAAAGGATCGGAGAACATTCTTTTGATCAAACTCTAACACACATGAACAGGTAGGCTTTGATTATCTTTGCCAATTTGTTTTATTTAAAGGAAGAAGCATTCAATAGAGAAAAGATTTAATCCATAGCAGGTTTATATACATTATTGATCTTATGTTGTTGAGACTTTGATTTGACAATGACTGTAATTGTTCCTGGAATTATATATAACTTGGATTGGAAAATCCTTGGTTCAGGGCCATGCGTTGTTATCTTATTACATGGGTGCTGTGATTGATCAGGGACATGGTGGCGCTGCGGGTTAAACCGCAGAAGCCTCTGTGCTACAAGGTCAGAAGACCTGCAGTCGTAAGATTGAATCCACGTGATGGAGTGAGCCCCATCACTTGTCACAACTCCCGCCAACCTAGTGGTGGGAAGCATGCAAAATGCAAATAGGTACCACCATGGTGGGAAGGTAATGGCGTTCCATGTGTAGTCGCGTTGGCCACGTGACCATGGAAGATTGTCTTCGGACAAACGCTGGCTCTCTGGGTTGGAAACTGAGATGAGCACCACCCCCTAAAGTCTGACACGACTGGACAAATTGTCAAGGGGAACCTTTACCTTTTAACCTATGATTGGTCATGTCTGAATTGTATGGCAGGGGGAGAGAGAGAGGAAAACGTTGATATAATACAGTTCTTCGTGGTGTCCATGCTTGCACAAAGGAGGAGTGTGAACGCCTGTGCAAACATTGTCTCAGAAAGTTCCAGAGCCTCAAAAACAAAAGTGTCTCTCGCCCATACTGTGCAAGTGTATCCCCTGCTCTCAGTCTGCCACTGCAACAGCATACAACGGACTGCTCTGGAGCCTCCACTCACTTACCTTTGATTTTTCTTCATAAGTCCTCTGTCCTTTTTTTCCTTTTTCTTCTTTCCTCTTTGTTCCTTCCCCTTTTCTATGTAAATTTAATAATAATAATAATAATAATAATAATAATAATAATAATAATAATAATAATAATAATAATAATAATAATAATAATAATAATAATAATAATAATAATAATAATAATAATGCATAGCATAGGCATCCTTCAGTCTCGAGAGACTATGGTAACATGCTCTGAATCGAGGAGTGTCCTCTCCAGAGCATGAAGCCCGGGTAAGGTAATATGGAGGATAGGATGTTACCCAAGCAGCAGATCCCCCCTCTCCACATTGCTGAAATGGTCCAATGGAAAGGCAAGAGCCAATACAACTGGTTCCAGCAATGTCGCAGGAGTTGGCAGAACAACACATGCTGCCTTCGGGACTCCAGCTCCGGATTTTGCCTCGAGGTTAACTCCTGAAGCCTTTTCCATGAGTGGATATAGCCACAAGGCAGTGGAGGTTTGAAATTGGAGTTTTCCTTCTCCTAGATGGGCTGCCTTCCGTGGCTGACGAGCCCCACCTACCCAACCTGCTCTTTAATAGTGCAAAAGTATGATCTGATCCTTAAAACTTTCCTGACTCCCCGGCTTATGCAAATCTCATTGCCTTTCCTATTTACCATATTAATAATAATAATAATAATAATAATAATAATAATAATAATAATAATAATAATAATAATAATAATTTATTGTCATTGTAAGTATATACACATACAACGAAATTCACAGACACCCAGAGACCAGACACATGCACACACATAAAATTCCCAAACACTCCCCACCCACTGAAAGTCCCCCACTAAAAATACAAACATCTACACCGCAGGCCAAGTTACACAGTCCAACTAATTATTCACTACTGGTGGTCTTTAAGCTCATTATTAATTGCAATTATAGCTCTGGGATAAAAACTATTGAGAAAACGTGTGGTCCGAGTCTTAATTGTTCTATATCTTCTGCCAGATGGTAACAGTTCAAAAAAGTTATAAGCAGGATGGGAAGAGTCTCTCAGGATGCTATGTGATTTCCTTAGACAGCGGGATGTGAAGATGTCATCCAGGGTTGGTAGCTGGAGCCCGATGATATTCTGGGCAATTTTAATGGTTCTCTGTAGAGCTTTTTTGTCCGCTACAGAGCTACTCCCAAACCATGCCAGAATGCCATAGGTTAGGACACTCTCAATGGTGCTACGATAGTATGACAGAAGCAAATGCTGAGATAAATTTAACTTGCCGAGCATTCTCAGGAAATACAGCCTCTTCTGTGCCTTCTTCATTAGCATGTTGGCATTTATAGTCCATGAGAGGTCCTCTGAGATGTAAGTACCCAGAAATTTAAAACTACCAACTCTCTCCACTTCCTCACCGTTTATGTACAGTGGTAAATGTACATATTCCTTCCTCCTAAAATCAATTATGAGTTCTTTAGTTTTTTTGATGTTAAGTGTGAGATGATTTTCTTTACACCAAAGTATCAACCTTTGTACTTCCTTTCTATAAGCAGACTCATTGTTCTTATTTATGAGCCCCACCACTGTCGTATCATCCGCAAATTTAATAATTGCATTGGTGTTATATAGTGGGGTGCAATCATGTGTGTACAGGGAATAGAGGAAGGGACTTAGCACGCAGCCCTGGGGAGCTCCTGTACTTAGTACCAGGGTAGAAGAATGGTGAGATCCCATCCTTACTGACTGTGGCCTATCTGTCAGAAAATCCTTTATCCACATGCAGATCTCCTGAGGTAATCCCAGGTTGATCATTTTAAAAAACAACCTATTTGGTAGAATGGTATTAAAAGCAGAGCTATAATCCACAAACAACAGCCTCGCATAAGTTCCCTGATGTTCTAAGTGGCTCAATACAGTATGGAGTACAATGGACACAGCATCATCAGTAGATCTATTTTTCCTGTATGCAAATTGCCATGGGTCCAAAGAAGGTGGAAGACTAGCCTTAATGTAATCCAGCACCAATCTCTCAAAACATTTCATAACAACAGATGTTAAAGCTACTGGTCTGTAATCATTGAGAGATACCACAGCTGACTGCTTGGGGACTGGCACTATAATAGATGTCTTCAGGCAAGTGGGGACTGAACACTGCAACAAGGATAGATTGAAAATATCCGTAAAAACTCCAGCTAATTCTGCAGCACAGCCCCTAATAACTCGTCCCATGATTCCATCTGGTCCAGCTGCCTTTCGAACATTAATATTCTGGAAAGCGCGTCTCACATCTGAAATCTGCAGTACTAGTGGTTGTCTGTTGATGGTAGATTCTAGTGATGTATTATAGACAATAGGTGCTGGAATAATGGTTGTTCCTGTTTCCACCTCAAAACGGCTGAAAAATTGATTTAACTGCTCAGCCAAAAAATCACTGCTGCTACACAGACTGTTTTTGTTACTCTGACCAGTGATTTGTCTTAGGCCGTGCCACACTCGGCGAGTGTCAGAACTTTCAAGGTGTTGTTCAATTCTCTGGCTGTACATAGCTTTGGCATCCTTAATGCCCCTTTTCAGTTTAGCTCTAGCCTCTCTGTACTGTAGTTCATCACCAGAATGAAAAGCAGCATTTCTGGCTTTTAATAAAAGGCGCACTTCTCTATTTAGCCAAGGCTTGTTATTAGAAAACACTCGTACTTGTCTGGTAGTAGTAACAACATTGATGCAGCTTTTGATATAAAACAGTACTGTTGAGGCATAAGTATCAACATTGTCCTCCTCAAACAGTGCCCAATCAGTGCTCCTAAAGCAATCTTGAAGTTGCTCAGATGCATCCACTGGCCACACTTGTATTTCTCTAATTGATGTATTTCTCTAATTTCTCTAATTTCTCTAATTTCTCTAATTAAGGCCAGATATAAAATTTGAGAATTTTGGGACACGCTCTTTTAAATCAGGAAGCCCCACCCCTAGGCCCCACCCCCAGGCCATGTGCTCAGGAGACAAAAAGAAAGCCCAGGAAAAAAAAAACTCAGAAAGGCATCCATGCAAACAGACCTGGCCTTCGCCCTCAGCCCAGCTTCCTAGGGGAAAGGGTCCAGGGGCCTGGGAAATGCTCTTTTAAATCAGGAAGTCCCACCCCTAGGCCCCACCCCCAGGCCATGTGCTCAGGAGACAAAAAGAAAGCCCAGGAAAAAAAAAACTCAGAAAGGCATCCATGCAAACAGACCTGGCCTTCGCCCTCAGCCCAGCTTCCTAGGGGAAAGGGTCCAGGGGCCTGGGAAATGCTCTTTTAAATCAGGAAGCCCCACCCCTAGGCCCCACCCCCAGGCCATGTGCTCAGGAGACAAAAAGAAAGCCCAGGAAAAAAAAAACTCAGAAAGGCATCCATGCAAACAGACCTGGCCTTCGCCCTCAGCCCAGCTTCCTAGGGGAAAGGGTCCAGGGGCCTGGGAAATGCTCTTTTAAATCAGGAAGCCCCACCCCTAGGCCCCACCCCCAGGCCATGTGCTCAGGAGACAAAAAGAAAGCCCAGGAAAAAAAAAACTCAGAAAGGCATCCATGCAAACAGACCTGGCCTTCGCCCTCAGCCCAGCTTCCTAGGGGAAAGGGTCCAGGGGCCTGGGAAATGCTCTTTTAAATCAGGAAGTCCCACCCCTAGGCCCCACCCCCAGGCCATGTGCTCAGGAGACAAAAAGAAAGCCCAGGAAAAAAAAAACTCAGAAAGGCATCCATGCAAACAGACCTGGCCTTCGCCCTCAGCCCAGCTTCCTAGGGGAAAGGGTCCAGGGGCCTGGGAAATGCTCTTTTAAATCAGGAAGCCCCACCCCTAGGCCCCACCCCCAGGCCATGTGCTCAGGAGACAAAAAGAAAGCCCAGGAAAAAAAAAACTCAGAAAGGCATCCATGCAAACAGACCTGGCCTTCGCCCTCAGCCCAGCTTCCTAGGGGAAAGGGTCCAGGGGCCTGGGAAATGCTCTTTTAAATCAGGAAGCCCCACCCCTAGGCCCCACCCCCAGGCCATGTGCTCAGGAGACAAAAAGAAAGCCCAGGGAAAAAAAAACCTCAGCAAGGCATCCAATAATAATAATAATAATAATAATAATAATAATAATAATAATAATAATAATAATAATAATAATAATAATAATAATAATAATAATAATAATAATAATAATAATAATAATAATAGAAAGAGTTTGCTTTTAGAGAGGACTTGTATTTGACCGCCCTCCTCATAGCTTTGCTGCTCTCTTTTCCCCCAACGATTTATGGCTTCTTCCCTAATGAAAAAGTGTCCCACCTGTGTCAAAAATATCTCTCAGTCTGGCTGGCATGATACTGCTTATTTTACCTAGGAGAAACCCATTTAGTTCAGTCTTGTAAAATTTGGAAGGGCTTTACCGCTCTTACATTCAAGAATCACCAGTCTCTGCTTCAATCCTTTCTTTGGGAACAAGCCCTTTGGGCCTCAGATTCCCCTTCTAGGGTGATTTTGAGCACTCAAATGGATCAACCAGCGTTGCCAGAGCAAGCCCTGGATGCAGAGTCCGTTGCCTTGTCTTCCTCGAAACTACCATTGAAATGGATGAAGAAATTGGTGCACGGCAGCCGTAAACGCACAGCAACCCTCAATATTGAGGTGTCAAAGAAGAAAAAGAAACAGCAATCTGTTGGTGCTGAGGTTGGCATGGCTCCTTTGGATCCTCAACCATTGATTTGAGAGTCTACCTCTGTTCCTATTACCAACACCCAGTATACAGTCTCCGTCTCAGAGGGTGAATGCCTGAGACCCTGCAAAGTGTTGCCACCTCACTGAGAACACCATTGCCTGAGATCCCATTACAAGAGCAATCCTTGCCTTCACTCTCTGAGGATGGGTAAACATCGAAATTAAGATTCCTCTCCATTACCTGACAGTCCCCACAACCAAGGCACCGTGACAGGGAGAGCAGGAGGTCCAGATTGCGCTCATTTTCATGATCTCCACCATGCCGATATTGACCCCGCTATTCAAGATCTCAATAAACAAGCTCTCGATATAAGCTGGACTTAGCGAAGGTCCAGCCTGTCCACTCATGTGTCTGGTGGTGGCGGCAGCCTTGGTCAGCCTTCCAATTGCTCCCAGAGCACCATTCTCTTTCTGTTCATCTAGTCACTTGGCAGCTGTGCAGGGAGGCTCATCCTCCCTCCTCCTGCTTGGAGTTGGCTATACCCTATCTTGGATCTACAAGCTCTCAACAAATTCATCACCCCAAACGTTTCCAGGTGGTGACACTAGAGTCCATTCACTCCCTGCTCCACCAGAAAACTGGTTTGTGTCTGTAGATCTCTACGAAGTATACGAACTGCCCCAGCATTGAAACATTTTCTCTTGTCACCGTGGCATGGTCCTTCACCCAGACATCCCCCATCTGAAGCTCACTGCTTTGAGGATATGCCTCTCCTCACAAAGATCTTGAGATAGGCAAGACGCCCCTGCACTAACCTCCTATATGCTTACAAGTGGAGACACTTCCAGTTTTACATCACAGAGCCTGCCACATTCCCCAGCCTTTCTCTCCACTCTCCTGGTCTTCTTGCTGCACCTCAAACTCAAACAAAAGGGATTCTTCATTTCTTCAATTAAAGTCTACTTAGCAGGCATAATAGTGTCTTCATATCTCTTTAAACATCAAACCATTAAAAGATTTCTCAGAGGCCTTCAGAATGCCTACCCAGATGTGGGACCCCCTTATGACCCACGGTCTCTCTCACTAGTTCAATTACAGCTTACCAAGCATGCTTTCAAACTGCTGGCCATGATAGACCTCTGCCTATTGACTCTCAAGTAGCACTTCTGGCAGCCCTCACATTAGCCCCCTGGGATGCAGAACTTACGGCCCTTCGCTGATTCACCATACCTCATTTTCTTCCATGGTAAGGTTACTCTCCTCACGGACATCACCTTCCTACCCAAGGTGACATCCTGTTTCCACATGTCTCAACTCATCTTACCCACCTTCTATCCTTCTCCGAAGAATGAGCTGGAATGGACCCTTCATTCCTTTGATGTGAGGTGAGACTTGGCATTTTACCTAGATAGGACAAAAGATTTTAGACAGATTACCAAGTTTTTCATCCCCTACCAAAGCCCTAAAAAGGGACACCCTGTCTCTCAGTGATTCTCCAGGTGAATCTCAGGCTATTGCTTTGACTTATGAAGTGGTGAATAAACCTCTTCCTTGGAACTTCCTCAGTTTTTCCACAAGAGCAGTCTCCTCATCTGCTGCCTTCATCTGTGGCATAGACATCCAGGAGATCTGCCGAGCTGCTACTTGGTCCCATCCATTGACATTTGGAAGGGCTGTTTTATCTTTATATCCTGGCATGACTCCCACCTCCTGTGTATAGCTTGCTAATCACCCCTTGTGTGTGCATACATGGACACCATGAAGAAGAAAATTTGGATACTTACTGTAACTAGGGTTCTTTGAGTGGTGATCCGTGTATCCACACATCCCGCCCACCTCATCTCTTGGTGCACTCTTCTTCTTTTTTCTTGCGGTGGACAACTGGGACTGAGGAGAGCGAGGCCATACTTGTGTGATATGGGTGAGAGGCACTTTCATTTTTGAGGCTCTGGAACTTTCCAAGATGGTGTTCACGCAGGCGTACACCTCCCTTCTGTGTGGATACATGGATCACCACGTAAAGAACCCTAGTGGCACTAAGTAACCAAATCTTCTGTTATTGCCTTTCTACCATATGGAATGTTATAAAAATAAAATATTCCTTAAAATTTAAGCTACAGCCCTTGGTAGTTGGCATAAAAGGTTTGGTTAACTTGCAATAACTAAATACGCTTACTTGGCAGAGTGTTAGAGCACATGTTGATCATGTGCCTGATCGCATACCTAGCTGCACAATTGATATGTGCTGCAGCACCTTCTCAGTTTACTGCAATTAGCTGCATCAAGTTACGCAGACCTAATAGGAGTTAGGCTACTGGCATAGGATGAGCACTGTAAACAGTAAATGTGTTTTTTCAATTAAGAGGGCATGTTCTTTGGATGTCTTTAAAAAGGCATGAGGTCTAAATTTAGGGAGAGAGCCCCACCCCCAGTACCCCTCTGTATCCCATTTATCCCTAGGGAAATATGAGCAGAAGTCCTACTCTGCTTGTTGAACAGGGTCCCCAGTAATGTGGCACATTCTTTTTACATTCAGTTGAACAGAAGTAGAAATTGTTTTAATGGGAGACTGTGAGGAAGACGTTTTTCTATTGAGACAGAGAAAGGTAATGCAGTTTATTTTATTTATTTATTTATTTATTTATTGGACTTATATACCGCCCCATAGCGCTACAAGCACTCTCCGGGCGGTTTACAATTTAATTATACAGGCTACACATTGCCCCCCCAGCAAGCTGGGTACTCATTTTACCGACCTCGGAAGGATGGAAGGCTGAGTCAACCTTGAGCCGGCTACCTGGGATTTGAACCCCAGGTCGTGAGCACAGTTTTAGCTGCAGTACAGCGTTTTAACCACTGTGTCACGAGGCTCATCTCTGAAGTGAAAACTGTTACCTCAAGCTGGTTACTTTTCCTGACACCAGCTTTCCTTGTACCACCTAGACTGACCAACCCAGTTCCCATGTTTCCTTCCTTGGTTGTGGTAGAATTCTTGACATTAAAAAAAGATCACAGTAGTTTTAAATACTGGCTCAGTTAACAAACTGCTGTATCACTAGAAGAATATGTGTTGGCCACCCTTATGTTCATGGTCCTTCTTCCACCTTTCCTTCACATGTGAGGAAGGAAACTGAAAGAAAGCCAGTTTGTAGTGAGCCATAGTTCGTTCATTTGTTTTCCTGAATGCAGCATGTGTTTTGTGTGAGAAGGAAAGGGTGCAGGAAATAAAGCAACTCGAAATAGAACATTGCTTATAGCAAACCACCTTTTAGGCCAGTACAGTAGTTTGTGACTTTAGAGTTGACTGAAATGCTGCATCTTCTGTTAATTGTGGCAGATTGAATTGAACTAGCAGGGCATAACATGATCTTCCTCCCTGCAAGTGTAGGTTTAAAAACATTCTGTCATATATTTTCTAAAAATTATTTTTCAGGGCACTGGCCCTAAATTGTGATGCTCCACTGGATGATAAAAACGGAGCTGAATCTAAAAACTGGAGAGCTGGGAAGCCCGTTCGTGTGGTTCGGAGCTCAAAAGGCCGAAGGATCAGCAAATATGCCCCTGAAGAAGGCAATAGATATGATGGCATTTACAAGGTGCATCTTTTTCTGCAGTGCTCTTCCTTGTACTGAAAAATGCAAATAGCAAGGTGTTTTGTTTTTTTACTGGAAAGTATTTTGTCTCTGAAGTTGGGTGAGTGAAAAGCTGTTGATGCAACAGGTCTTTTCCACCTCCTTCTCCTCTTCCCTGCTGCACCCCCAGGAAAAGCTTCTCCAGAAAGCCCAAAGACTTTTCATGCCATAAGAAGTGGGAGAATAGTTAAGAATGGTGTGAAGGCATGACAACCTGGAGGAGCCAAGCTCTACTTGCGCAAAATTACCTGTGCCAGAAGGTTGGCAATTTCCTCCTCTCACGACAGTGCACCCACCCACCCCACCCCGGTATGTTTCAAAGCAGCCTACTCAGAAGGGTTCTCAAACCCTTTGGAAAGGCTGTTGGGGGGGGTGGAATAGGGAGGAGAAGACGGAAGAGCCCCTCTGTGCAAGCCGTCTTTTGGTTCTACAGCTTTGTGTCTAACATGTCACATTTGCTGAAAACTGTTTTCTTCATCAGTAGAGTTGTGTTTATGAATTATCGAGTTAATTGTAGTTTCAGCATTTGCCCTCTGAACCTGAAGAAAGGAAAAGAGGCCATCAGTTATTTTAACTGCTGTAGCAGTTGACAGCAAAGAATAAGCAAAGACAGAGGGGGAGGGAAGGAGAAAAAGTGTGGCCAAGGCTAGGGGAGAAAGTGAAAATATGTACATTTCTTGGTAGTCAAAAAGTTGAAGTTCTGTATTTTGAACCTAAAGTAGATACTCAGTTGCTAAAATCTCACTGTTGGATAATTTTTTAAATGGAGAAATTCAATCATGTGACCACATTTTTATCCTAATTGCTTTTTTTTTGTTTGGTTGGTTGGTTTGCTTTTTGTTTTTTGTTTTGTTTTGTTTTTTGCTAAGACTATCACATATTGCATCAAATAGACAAGGATTGGGCCACTTTTATTTTGTTTTTCCTGCTATAAAATAGAAGTACAGTAAATATGTTTTTATGGAAATACTAGCCATCATTCATCCCCAACAGCTAAAAAGCACTCATGGGATGGAATATAAAGGGCCACGGTTGTACTTCTCTAGAATTTCCATGCTGGCTGTAAACTTGTTTCTAAATGTTTTTTTTTTTTTTGATTATTTTTATTTTCAAACTACTAGGCATGGGATAGGGAATACAGAAGGTAAAAGGGAATACAAGGGATGGAAAAAAAGGTTTGAGGATAGGAGAACACAGTATATAATCATCCATTCTATTCATATTAAGTATGTATGCCTCTGATCCACTCATTTTCCAGTACAAAAAAATTCTATTTGATTATCCTCCATATATCCGCTTATATTCATGTTTTAATTTAAGTCTAAGTTATTCCAACTCTATCATAAAATCGAGGCCAATTATAGAACACATCCCCTCTTTGATTTTCTTTCTGCCATGGACCTATCAGCTTATCTGGAAGGCTATCCATTTCTGGCACTTCCCATATTTTCTCAGTACATTTTCCCCATTTCTGTGTCTCTATTTTCTTCCAATCTTGGGGAGATAAAGTTAAATCCAAAACAATAGTCTGATTTTTAACATCGCCTTTTCTGACTATTGTAGCTGAGTATCCCACGTGGCAACTTCTAATCCCCTCTATGTTACCAACCATGTTACCTGACATCTCTCTCAATAAAAACTGTTCTGGAGTTTCAATTTCATTCAATTGCTGTTTAACCTCTAGTGGTTTCCCCTTCATCAGGTCTTCTAACTCTCCAAGTTTCTGAAATATCTGCTGAAATCCTGTTTTCGCCATTCGCATGGTAACCGTCCATTCTTTGTCTGACAGCATTCCCACTAAGTATGTCCTCCCCCTCCTTGCCCAGAAATTATCACAATATACTCAGAATCTACACAGTCCAGCCAAGAGAGGGTCCACAGTAAACGTCAAACAGGAAATCAGTCTCTTCTAAAAAGAAAAAAAACCATCGTAGTCCTGTAATAACTCCAGCTCTAATTTTCTTCGTTCCTCCGTCTGTTCTGCTGAGCTCCCGTCGCTGCTAAATTAATAGTTTACTGTCGTTTCCCGTGGCTTTATTCTTTCTTCCAAAACCAAAAACACTTCTGTTTTCAAAGTCCCGTTCGGTTTCCTTCTCCCCCTCTTTCATCCGTGTCGCCACGCTGATAATTCCTTGCTTGTTTTTTATTCCCGAAAGTCTGTGCCTCCTGCTCCAAAGATGTGGTTTTATTTTCAAAGTCCACTCAGTAAGGGAAGTCCAGATTGCACAGCTCTGACAAGATTTCGGTCCCTCTTGAACAATATTTCTCCTGGGATTTTTTCCAGAAACACAAAGTTTTTCTTGCAATGTGTCTGACCTTGGCCAGCTTGTTATTTATCAGAGTTTATTTTAGGAAAGAAAAAAAAAGACAAGCTGGTATGCTAGCTTGCCGCTTCCCCTCTCTCCTTTTGGTCAAATATTTTTCACTTTATTTTCTTCAAAATATTGATGAGGTTATTCATAAATCAGAGGCTTACTTTGCTGTTATTTCTGTTCTCCTTCCTCGGGAAGTTGGGGGTGGAGTTTTCCCACAGCTTTCTGCCATAAGATATGGCCTCCCGTCTCCGGTCTGCGCGTAGATGAATTTTCAGAGGGAAGAGCGACCCGGTTGCTGCCAAATCTTCTACCCTTCTGGGCTCATCTGCTTGGAGGTGCCTCTCCTGACATCCCCTTCCGTCGCCCCCTTCTTGGGGGGGGGCGGGCAGGCCGAACGGTCCAGTTTTCCCCGGAGCTGTTCACCGGGTGCTGCTGGCTTCACTGCAGTCAAGCTCCGCCTCTTTTATTTTGTTTTTCCTGCTATAAAATAGAAGTACAGTAAATATGTTTTTATGGAAATACTAGCCATCATTCATCCCCAACAGCTAAAAAGCACTCATGGGATGGAATATAAAGGGCCACGGTTGTACTTCTCTAGAATTTCCATGCTGGCTGTAAACTTGTTTCTAAATGTTTGATGATCTCAAAAAGCAGTGCAAGGAGGTGCAGTTAGAAATGGAAATGGAAGAACATCTGGTTCATACAGAAAGCTGTTAGCATTTCAGCCATCAGCTATGGATGCTCTTTCTGTCATCGAGCTGCATTAAGTAGTATCTATAGCAGTCATAATTGCAAACTACATTGCAAACTTAACACACCAAGTTAAATGATGTTTCACAAATACCAGGGAAATTTTATATCTATAATACATTTGCTTAGGAGCGTTCAGGACAATATAATAAGGATTGTCAGAAATGTATAATGAACTTCCAGGCAAAATAATGACTTTATTTCTTGTCTAAGTTATTTTTCCGATAGCACAAGAGTAATCTAGAAGTTATGAGTATGTATAAAAGTGAAATTTATTCATTGAAGATGATTGGATAGGATTCCAAACCACAATATTTATAAGACATGACTTACAAGAACATTTGCATCTTAGGTGGTAAAATATTGGCCAGAAATTGGAAAATGTGGATTCTTAGTGTGGCGTTATCTTTTGAGAAGAGATGATGCTGAACCTGCACCTTGGACTTCAGAAGGAATTGAACGATCAAAGAAATTGGGCCTGAGTTTACAGGTTGGAACTTAAAGTTGGTCTTATTTTTACAAGTTGTGCTGAAGCATAACTTTTGACACAGTCATGATAGAGATGTCAGCTGAAAATCCCTTGTAGTAAGGGCTCTGTTAAAATTAGCTTTGAAGTTGCTGAATGACTACATCAAACACCATTATATTTTCCTTATTAGTTTTAGTCAAAAATACATTAGAAGGCCAAGACAAAGTCACATCTCAGTTCATATATTGTGTGATCAAGTGACTAGTACTTATTTCATTTTCCTAGGTAGCATGACAAAATGCAGACAAACCAGGAACAGCCATCATCCCCCGGCTTCAGAAACTGAAAGGGCAGCTACAGCCCTCAAGTCTATAAGTCTGTTTGCTCTGCTAGCTTAGAAACAGAGCAATATGTTTCAGCTTGTGCCTTAAGACATAAATGGCATTTTGTTGCTTGGGTGTATCATCTCCCTTCAGGCTGTAGTTTTCTTTCACATATGATACCATGTGTCCTGATTATCCTAATACATTATTTTAGGAGTAACTTCATGTGTTGTTCAGCCAAAAGAAAACAAGCCATGTGGTTGTTGTACATAATCTGAAAGCAAGGGTTGGTTGTTGTACATAATCTGAAAGCAAGGGTTGATGATATATTATTAGACCGCTAAAACATTTCAAACAGAAGCTAGCTTTTGGCCCAACTTGTCTTCATCAGGCTGTGCACTGCTTAGATGAGGATGGTACAGAAAGAACATTTAAAAAAACATGGCTAGATGTCTATGCCATGACTCTTAACAAAGGAGTTGAGATAGAATTATGTTTCCACATCGGTAAGTGAGTTTCAGCCAACTTAATAGTATTATACAGTGGTTGGAGAAATATGTTATCTTTAGTTTTCTGCATCCATGCTTCGTTGCAGATGGTGCCTCGTTTGGCTGTTTTGGGTACCTTCCATAATCAAAAATGCCTAGTGTGTAAATTAAATGTTTCCCCACTTCTCTGGTAGAAGGCTTGCCACATTTCAGTGTAACATCAATCCCTAGCATGCAGGAAACCTTTTGTTCCTTGAGAAGGCAGTGGGGGAGCAGGGAAGCTGAACCTCTGTTGAATGAGTTTGGGAGGAAATATCCAATCAATATCAACAGGAGTGGAATTTGAAACCAATACTCCTGACTTGATTTTGCAGTTCTCATTACTTTAACGTGAGTGTTGTTTAAGGTATTTCTTAGGTTTTATGTTCTTCTGTTATAGTACCCAGAAGGCTACCTGGAAGCCATGGCTAGTAAAGAAAAGAAGGAAAAAGTGAAAAAGCAACCTATGAAACAGGAGCCAACAGAGCAGAGCAATGGAAATCAAAAAAGACCAATGGATGATGGTATGGTTGTTGAAGATTACCTAGTAGCATATTTTTGTTATGAAATAAAGTACGAGGAGAGCCTAAGCTCAAGCACCAGTTTGGGTCCTATGCAAATTTTATAATCCCTTCTTTTCATTTAAAACAACAACAATATTGTTCAAGTGACTGTAAGAAATACCCAGAAAACTACCAATACCATGCAGATACAAGCAAAAACAGAGGGGTGAGGTTACAGTAAACCATTATTGTTATGAGCTGTCAAGTTGCTTTTGAATTACGGCAACCTTTGCCACGTGTTCAACATGTATGAGTTATTTCAGGAGCAGTTTTACGATGAAAACTGCCAGTGGGTTTCTCTGGAACAGCAAGAATTTGACCCCAGGTCTCCTAAGTCCTAATCTGTTAACCAGTCCATTATACAGTGGTACCTCGCAAGACGACGACCCCGCTAAATGACGAATCTGCATAACAATGACTTCTTGCAATCGCTGTAGCGATTCGCAAAACAGTCATTCCTATGGGGGATTTTCGCTGGATGTCGATTAGGTCCGTGCTTTGCGAACAATTTGTTCGCAAGAAGATGATTTTTTCCGGTGATCGTCAGCTTCGCAAAATGGCTGCCCTGTGTTTTCCAGACCCATGCTTCGCAGGGCAGCCATTTTTACAGCTGATCGGCACTCACAAAATGGCTTCCCTATGGGTGATCTTCGCTGGGCAACGAGGTATTTTCCCTATTGGAACGCATTAAACCGGGTTTCAATGCATTCCAATGGGGAAAGGGTTTTTGCATGATGACGATTTCGCTAAACAGCAATTTCAGTGGGACGGATTATCGTCATGTGGGGCACCACTGTACTACACTGGCTCTTGAAAGAAAATTAAATCAAATGGTTGCACACGTGGTTGATCTTTTGCTGGTCTGAATTAAAGATTCCCTCAATTGCAAATACAGGCATCCCCCCTCCTGTATCTGTGGGTGAAATGTTACAAGATATACCATGGATGCCTGAAACCGTGGATAGTAGCAAACCCTGTATATATGCTGCAGCTGTGACCACAGTGCTCTTTCTGTAGAACATAGCAGCAGCAATGGCAGACACAAGGTGACAGTCGTAGTAAGTGGGATTGATTGGTAGTTTGCCCTCTCCTCCTGCCACCACCTTGTATTTATTTATTTATTTATTTATTTATTTATTTATTTATTTATTTATTTATTTATTTATTTATTTATTTATTTAACTGATATGCCGCCCACACTACCCGAAGGTCTCTGGGCGGCTTACAGCATTTAAAATACAATAAAAAGGCAAAATAAAAGGGCAAAATAATTAAAATGCAATTAAAATATATATTCTAAAAATTGCCATCAGACCTACAGCTGATATTATTTCAGTTAAAAGCCGTTTGGAACAGGAAGGATTAGAGCAGCTTGACAAGATAGGAGCTCATCGAAGGGTGGATGAGTAGACAGAGGTTCGGCAAAGAGCAGTAGCAGCAAGAGGAGGAGGAGCAGGCATTGAGTCCCTAAATTAGCTTTCAAACTAGGAGCTGTGTATGTGACATTGTAATGAATGAATAATTCAGGGTAAACTGTGGATAACTGAATTTGAAATTAAATTTGCAGATACAGGGGTTCTATTTTATTGGAATGATAAAATAAAAGGGTGTGCAAAAGAGAAAATTGAGGGTGCAAAGTGATTATACTAGTTTTGCCAAACTGTCAGTCACCGTGACAGATGCTTTGGTTACATTAGTAGCAGAGATGGCCACAAAGCGCTGAGCCAGTGGGTTTGTGCTGGTACATCCTTCAGCTGAACAGGTGTTTGGCACTTCCCAGCCCTGCCTCCTCTAGTGGGCACCCACCCACTCAGAGGCAGCGCTCAGGGGAGGTGAGACAAGGAAGCTGGGGCACTGCCTCTGAATGGGCACGCACCGAAGGAGGTAGGGCTGGGAAGCACCAAACACCCATTTGGCTGAAGGACGAACTGCCATAAACCAGCGGTTCATGCCCATTTGTAATTAGCAGTGTTAATAAAATTCCTCTCTCATGATATCCTTCATTAGTTCCAAAGACACCCAGTAGAGTTAAGAAATTTAGTATCTGGAAAGCATCATAGTATCTCCGATGATCTCACAATACAGAACTGGAATTGACAGCTTAGAACTTTTTATCCTTGTGTATAAATTCACTTTCAAAGTTACTGTGTTTTATGACATGAGGATGAAGTCTAGAAGAGGAAAAAATTCTTCAGGATGATCCTAATCTTAAGTGCAGCCACCCAACCTAAGCAAGAGAGGTAAGCAGCAGGCCAGTGTAGAAGATCTTGTATAAGTTCCTGGAAAAGGGGGTTATAATGTAGTATTTTTAGGTTTCCCAGGCTTTATAATGCCTAAATGTTTGCTGGAGTCCGAACTAAAGAGCAGTCTTGTGAGTGGTTTCAATTAGTGTGAATCTAGTGTGAATGTCAACCCACAGGCAAAGTCATGTGATCATAGTTCCAGCACGACCCCCAGCTCTGATCTGCAAAGTAGACATCTACTTATCTGCTGTGGTTTAAGTGAACATACAATGGCTCACAATCTTGTTTCTAGTATCCACTTAGAACTCTCAGGACAAACTTCATAAATCTAGTTGAATAATACCCACTGGAGCCTCTTGCTAGTGCAAGGTGGATATTTTGCCAGAAAATGCCATGTACCAAAGTGACAGGGATGGAACTGAAGAAAAGATGAATACTAAGCTGTCCACATTGTTCCTAATTTTTTAAAGAGTTCTTTTTGCAAGAATAATGCTTAAGAGAATGAGTTTTTATGATTTCTTCAGTATACCTCTCCATGTGGAATATCAACATAGTCTAAGAATCCATTGCAGGATGATGATTATGATAGCTTGGTGATATGTTTTTTAGAAGGTATAGAAGAACCTACAAACACGGCCAAAGTCATGAAATTAGGAGATGGAGGAAGAGGAGAAGCTTTCCAGTTAACTCAGCAACAGCAGTGGCTGATTCGGGAAGATTCTCCAAACCAGAAACTGTGGGATGAAGTTCTAGCTTCTCTTAAGGAAGGACCAGTACGTTTTACATACGTTTTGCATCTTTAATCTTACTTACAATGACCATAAATAAAGAATATGTAACACATTTATTAAAATTGATGGCATCGTTTGGAAATTGCATTCTAATTTACCCAACTATGATTTGAAAGAATTGGATTTGTGCATGGGGTTACTTTAATAAGAAGAATACTTTTCTATAAAAAGAAAGTCGTTATTGACTGGCTTTTCTTTCCTATTTTAGAATTTTTTGAAAAAACTGGAACAATCTTTTATGTGTGTCTGCTGTCAGGAGCTGGTTTACCAACCAGTGACCACAGAGTGCCTCCACAATGTCTGTAAAGTGAGTATACATTTTGCAGTAGCTAGTCTCAGTATTAAACTTGAAAATAGCCCCCTCTACTCTAATAATTGGTAAAATCCTCTTGTTGTAAGCATATGCAGTATAAATCAGATGTGGTGTTGGCAATATTTAATTTAAATGAATTGAAAGCTTCCTAACCCTCTGCCCCCAGCAGCAGCAATCTGGCAGTAGTTTTTGGCTAGTAAATGTCATCCTGCTCCATCCTGAGGCTCCTATAGGCTTTCAAAGAGCCAAATGGAGCCCTGGGAACCTGAAAGGGGGTTAGATAGAAAGCTTTCAATTCATCTCAGTCCAGTTTCTATGGCATTTTACACAACAGGATTTTGCCCACTGAATATGTTTGAATCATTATTTCTCTATATTTTTTTTAAAAATGTATTTAATGGCCAGACTGTTTGTTTTTGCAGTCTCTGCTGATGTTTGTATCATTATCAAACAAGAGAGGAATTACAGCAGCATATTAGATTGCAATTAAAATTGAAGCATGGTATTTTACATTTTGATGGAACAATTTTCCTTTCACTTTTCTATTCAGAGGCAGGATCTAGTAAGATATGCTTTGGAACCTGTAAGAGAGAATATTCAAGTGCATTCACACATCTTAAATTCACATCAACAAGATTTGGACACAGTCACACCCTCTCTTTTTTGTTCTAAGTTCGGTGTCCTGTCTTATCTTGCAGTTGTAAGAAATTCCTAAAGCTTGACAAATCTCACACATAGAAACCAGTTTCACAGTCAGGACTGAATTTTAGGATACTTGCAATAAACAGAAGTGTTTCTGAGCCTACACAGAGACTACCAAGGAATGACAGTCTCATTATGGTTTCACTTAATGGGTCCAGTTCATGATTCATGTGTGAAGAAGGAGAGTGGGCCATAGGATTGCATGCACCAAGCCCTTGCCTTTCCTCTCTTGCACTAATGTGCTTTCTCCATTAGGCAGAGATTTGAACAGTGACAGCTTAGTTTTTAGCCTCCCCAACTGATTTTAGAGAAATACTCAAGTGTTTTAGTTATGTTTGCAGTGGTTTGTCCCCAGAAATATATTGGTTCCCTCCATGGGGTACCCTTTTGTCCCAGCCAGTATAATGTATTGGGACCAAAAAAATGTACTGCGCCATTTTTTTCAGCAATCCAAGAAGCAGAAGTGACATACTCTGGTAGTTGGTAGCTTGGGCCTGTTCAACAGGAAATACAAGGCATTCCTGTGTAACACTATACCCACTGCTAATCCTTCATCCTTTGGATTTCAGGTCAGAAAATATTCCCAGAACTCTCCCAATTAATTTTTTTAAGTATCATGTGCATATGTGTTAAACGAAACCCCATTTCTCATGGTGATACAGCACAAGGAGTGTCAGACAAAATAAAAACAAAAGAGAGAAAAAATATTAAAGACTAAGTGCTGCATTTTACATGTGGACGGGATCTGCAACAGCTCACATTAAAATATAGCACTTAGAACTTTTTAAAAATTCTGATATACTTGTGCAGACTACCATGGCTGCTTCTTCAATAGCACAAAGAATGGTGGTTAATTCAAATGTGTTGGGGGATGTCTCTGATCTTCTTACATATGTCAAAGAGGAGGTCCAAAGAGGGAGCATAGAAATTGGGATGTGCTCTTTTTATCCTCCAGGCAGAATTGTGGGAGCTCCACCCCACAAACACCAGTCTGCAAATATCTTCTCTACCCTCGTAGAAAAAGGCTTTTGGGTTATTTACCCTTGACAGCAGTTGGTCTACCACCCCCACTCACCATCACATGAATAGCCAGAGGTCCAGGGTGTGACTAAAATAAAATTCAGGAAATTTATTTCTGAAAAAACTGAAATTGTGGATTTGTTTTGTCTCTGGTTGATGTATCTTTCTTTCTGAACCTGATTTCAAATCATGTCATAAAAATGTATGTTCCTTATTCTGCGCTACAGAGCTGTCTGCAGCGCTCTTTCAGGGCTGAAGTCTTCACTTGCCCCGCTTGCCGACACGACCTTGGAAAAGGTTACACCATGGTTCCCAACAAGATATTGCAGACACTGCTGGACCAGTTCTTCCCTGGTTACAGCAAAGGACGATGATACGTGTTCAGTTCCCAGCATACTTCCCTAATGACTTTCAGACTGTAAAAAGAGAAGAAGCTAGGAAAACGCAGCAGTGGATCAGCTGGCTTGAGAGAATTCACTTTACTGTCATATTGTGAAGCAGCTAATTCAACCTTCTTTCTGATTTAGCAATCTTTGTGTAGTGAGAACTTCAAATTTTTGGCTTCAGCATTGAAGGTAGTTTTGGACAGATGACAACTAGTTTGTACACAGGAAAAAGCAACCTTGGCTCCAGCCACAGCAGATGCTTCAGTTTCTTTTTGTAACTACCTCAGATGGAGGAAAACAATTTGTGCGAATTTTTACAAGCTCGTCAAATGAAGTTCAGCTGCACACTGCCTTCTGATTATTAGTTCTGCCAGGTCCATGGAATTTGATTTTACAACAAGAAAACGGCACTTAAGCCTGTTTTTATTACAGAGCATCCAGTTCTGTGGTGTGCATAATCCTTTTTTGTGTTTCTTCCCATTATGCTGTATTTCTTACTACTTTTGCAAGAACAGGCTTTTAGTCTACTTTTTGTGAGCGTCATTGTGCTCTCGTATCTTATGCAAGTTGACTACTAATGACTGAGAACAATATGAATGCATTGTTGCTGTTAATGTAAAGTGATTTGTGGGTTTTTTGCACTTAAAGAGGGTATTCCAGACACTCTAGTTGTGTAAAAACTTTCATATGGAACAAGCCACTTTTGTATTAGGTAAAACTGTATGCTTTTAGTAGGTTGTGTATCAGTGGCAATACATCCTATACAGCATTGAGAGCAGTGCTAGCTTGGAGAGGGCTCAAATTGCTTCATATTGTGATCTGAAATTTTATATACAGTATATTACCTTCCCCTGAATATACCTTATTAAATATTTTATGATTCATAAAGTGTTAATTGTTTGTATTTTACATTCATATGGCAATCATTTCCTAAAGGAGGTCTTTTATAAAGGAGAAGGAATCTCATTTGGAATTTTTGATAAAAGGGCAAATAAATCTTTGCTTTTGCCATAGAAAGGTATGTTATATATATTTTTAAAAGACCTTTGTTTTTAGGAGTTTACATTTTCATATCTACCTTTGTTTGTAGTTCAGCAAGTAACTGTTAATACAATTCAGAACATTTATATATACTGGCTTAAAGTGTACAGTTCACACGACATATTTGAATAGTCCCTTTAGGCCAATTTTAACCCAGTATTACATTTAGAGGACTGACTCTCCTAATCCCTGACAACTGGCTGTGCTAACCAGAGTCTTTCACCAGTATCTGGAGAGTTAGCTGTCTGTCCCTGGCTTAGAGAAACCAACTGTGTATAGCATGGTTAACACTTAAAACACAAGATCATGATTTGAATATGTAGTGCCTGCCAGTTAACTAAAATGAAATCTGCTGAATGAGTGAGAGGGTGCATGAGCCTGAGTCATGCGCAAGTAATAATAAACTGTGGTTTAGTGTTATGTGCCAAGGGGCTCATGGTTTGGCTTGAATAGCAAGAAGGGAGGACATCAGAATAGTATGCATAATATTATGACTGGCAGGCAAAATGTTTAGTAGCCTCTGATGTAGCAGTTTTGCATTTTAGCTGTTTAAGAGACCAGTGACACAATCTAATTTCTTTCTTTTTAAAAAAGAACAAGAGGCATCAGTTTACAAGACTACACTAGACTGTCATAGAAGAGCAAGACCAGTTTTCACATAGGAAAGTAGATATTTTTCCATATACTCAGGTAAGCGAATATACAATTTCAGTTTCGGAATATTAGTTGGAGCAACAACACATTATACATAGAAGCCCTTTAATTCCTTAGATCGTGACTAACATGAGCAGAAGGGGGCTCCCTCATTTCCCCCACACTTCCCACATTTCTCTGGATGAAACTATCTTGAAAACTGGGATTGAGGGGTCAGGTAAAACCAAATGGAGAAACCGTATAGGTGTGGCTATGTTCACATAAGAGGCCTCTGCCTGATATTGACTAACTATCCTAGTACACAATTCCATGTTTTCAAGAGGTCTCCACCCCTCCAAATAGATGTCTTCTGAGACTTCAACCAAGGGAACTCTTCCATGTGCATCCTTCTACATGTAGCAGGCTCTAAACTATTATGTTTGCATCGTATTTAACCTATGGATTTGTTGTGGGCAGGGAAAGAGTCAGAACTATACAGAAAAATCAGTACAGAATCTATGTGTAAAGGCATCACTTCAATGATCATTTTATGCTTAATATAATGGCCAAAATCCTGTTGTTTAGTGCAGTCACATCACACTGGAGTAGGCCCATGGAATCAATGGGGATTTTGTGAGTCAACTTCTCCATAAGTTACATTAATTCAAATGGGCCTACTCTAATTGTGACTTCCTATGCTAAAGAAAATTGGAAGTTGCAGTAGGCCTATTTGAATAAGTGGAACCTACAGAGGAGCTGACTCATCAAATCCTATTGATTCAACAGGTCTCCTCTAGTGCCGTTTACTACAATAAGCAACATCATTTTGGCGATTATATCCTAAACTAAGTGTTGAGTAGTATTTCTATAAAACAAAATTTAAAGGAGCCCCTTTTTATTGCTCTTTTAGCCAGCTGGGTGTGTCACTCACAACTGTTTTCCTGTCAGCTAGACCTATGTCAGTATCTTCAGTGTGTAATTCCATTTTGGTAACTGCTAACACCTTTGTTTATTGTAAGATAGTTGCGTTATAAAGTGATTTGTTGGCTGATGTGCGCTGTAAAGGATGTATGCTCATCCTTTAATGTCAAATAAATTCCAATTCAGTTTGTTGCACTTGCATTAATTTCCCTACTAAACTGCATGAGATGCATTTTGTTACTCCTATGAGTGACCTATCTTCTGAGGGAATCCAGACTTAAGAGTATACAAGCCAAATTTTGAAAGAAGCAGGAGTCATTCTAATTGTATGTCTGCCCCACTGAGGGCAATATACAGTGGTGCCTCGCTTGATGTTAATTCATTCCAGCGAAATTGCTGTAGAGCGAAAACATCATCAAACGAAATTAAAAAAACACTGAATTGCATTGAAAACCATTCACTGTGTTCCAGTGGGCTGAATACCTGCTCGTCCAGCGAAGATCCTCCATACGGCGGCCATTTTCTGGTGCCTGTTAAGCAAAAAATCAGTCCTAAAAACAGCGGGGGCCATTTTCTTCAGCCGGTGGCCATTTTGAAACCCGACAATCAGCTGTTTGCTGATCGTCGTAAGGCAAAAATCGGTTGCCAAAGCAGGGAACCGATCATTGTGAAACAAACAAAAAATTTAAACCAGCATTTTGCGATCACAAAAGCAATCGCAAAAACTTCGTTAAGCGGATTCGTTGTTATACGGGGTAATCGTCCAGCGGGGCACGACTGTACATTGCCTGTTTTA
This sequence comes from Pogona vitticeps, assembly GCF_051106095.1. Classification (NCBI taxonomy): domain Eukaryota; kingdom Metazoa; phylum Chordata; class Lepidosauria; order Squamata; family Agamidae; genus Pogona; species Pogona vitticeps. The sequence continues at coordinate 229,167,909 of NC_135784.1, read as the reverse complement.
ATTCCACATAACTGGAGCAAGAATTGGCCTACTATTTCTAACTGCCTATAGTAGACTGTTGTTAAATGCAAGAAATAGCAGGTTTTCTTCCATGGTAAAAGAATAGTTAAACATTAAAAATCTGTAAAGAACGTCTCAGCAAGCTGCAAGAATGCCTTTAGCATCTGAAGGTGTCTGAAGCAGATTTTTAGCTTATAATTTTTTAAAAAAGGGGTGGGACAGCTCATTTATCAAAATTAAAATAGGTCCAGCTCAGAAGAGTTTGTTTTCTACACAGCTAACTGCTTGCTGACTTGGGTTGGAGCCAAAGGCTAATGTGAAAGATTAGTGCATGAGAGAATCACTGAAGGCCAGAGATGTGGGCTGCTAGAAGGTGTATATGTGTAACACAGAATACATCTTAGTTTCATTTTGAACTGTCTCCCCATACTCCACCTCACCCCAGTAAACAATTACTGTGTTGAGGGAACCCAATAACATTTTGCAGGGGCTCATGGCCCTATGATAAAGGAGGGAATCAGGAATTCCCTTGCACAACTATCTTTTGCTGAGGTGAATACAATGGAATCAATTACCTTGAAAGGTGGTGAGTGCTCCAACACAGGAGGCATTCAAGAGAAATTTAGACAACCACTTTTGATCTGTATTCCTGCACTGAGGAGGGGGTTAGGCTCAATGGCCTTATAGGCCCCTTCCAACCTCATGATTCTATACAGACCACTCTAATTAACTTGGAAACATAGATCTCAATATTACCTTCTTTCAGAAATCTTATGTATTTGAAATCAGACTTCAAAAGCTACTGAGTCAACTAATTTTTATTGGAATGCTAACATTCGGAGTTTTTAAAAAGGGGGATACACTTTAAAAGACACCAGTGCTAGAGGTAATATAAATTTAATCAGTATGAACACCAAAAAGTTTATGGCCACAGCTTGATGCACAGGGAGGTACATGCTGTAGCATGTTTTAGTAGGTTTCAACATACCTGTTGATTGTTGTCCGTATCTTCAGTTGATACAAATGAATATTAACTATATTTTAGTCACCACTGTGAGCCAGCCCCACAAGGGCTAAGAGAGTATAGACTGCTAAAAATACTTTGAGTTTGCTTTGTACCATGCACGGATCATTTTGGATAACTCAGTGGTTTAGTCCTCTTGCTGCAGTGCCAGAGGTTTGATTCCCCACTGTGCCTCCTTTACATGAACTGGATTTGATGATCCAGAGGTCCAGTCCAGCTCTGCAGTTCTAAGAGTATTATTTTGAGGAGCAGACATGTTACCATTACATCTTTCAAACAAAAAATGTTTCAGATTTGTTCATGCATTTCTACATTTAAACTTTGGACCCCAGGAAAGCAGCCCTAGTTCTGAATAGAACAAGAGGGCTAAATCAAGGCCACTTCAGCATAGATTGCTGGCACAACTGAGGCACTGAATCAATTCAGCTTGTTTCCACCTAGTACAAGTATATTTACATGTAACTGCACAGGACTTTATTAATAGTACAGAAATTATAAAAATATACACTGTATATAAAGTTTGCTCACTGGGCCATAAAAAAATCCATTTATCCTCCTAAAATGAAATGTTACAAGGGAGACTGAGTCCAGTCATCTCAAAAGAGAAAGTGGCTTGAGCAGGTGAGGAGAGGCTGACCCTACGAAGACGCTCTCTTCTGTTCAGCAAAAGGAGATTCATAGACTTCCATTGGTGGGCAGGTACAAACCAGATGTTGATCTCCATAGATATCGTCAATTCGAGCTACTGTGGGCCAGAACTTGTTTTCAGGTCTCACAAAAGGCTACAGAAAGGAGTGAAAAGTATTTTCAAAAGTTAGCATATAATTTAAATTATTCTAGAAACTGACAATACAGCAAGCATACTATAGCACACAGAATAGGGAAAAACCAGTTTCATTATGTGCACACTGGAACTGAGACATTGGAAAATGAACAGCAGATTTTGTGAAGGTTTTTTTTTTTTTTTGCATGGGTCTTACTGTTATTTAGGCCCAATTATATGTAAACACAGCGGCCAGTATCCTGTTGCTCCATCTGCACAATCAGAATGATGTCACCACCATTGGTAGTGTGCCACTAATTAAAGAGTTCATTTTTCAATTGCATAGTGTCTTTGACTCATGCAATATACAAAGACATGCATAACCTGGTATCAAAAAAAGGAATTCGTAATTCACAGCAATCTCCTGCTGCTGGTGAACCAAATCATGTATTTAAGAGGACATATATTTAAAGGGTGTTTTCACAAATATAAAGTGTGTATTTGCTCTCCAAATCACTCCAAACTGGCTTCATCCCAGAACAAGCCACATGTTAACATACTTCAAGCAACAAGAACACACAAGTGTTGTAGCATGTTTAAAGCCAACAGATTTTAGTCTGAGCTTCCTTGATTTACAACTCACTTCCTACAAATTCACAGAGAGGACTGTAAATCATGAAAGCTCACAATTAAATAACTAGTTTTTGTTACTGAAACTACTATTTTAAGTTAACTTATGTTACCCTACTCAAAAACAGATTGTGGGGAGATTTGAACTTTTCAACTTCCATGAGCACCCCCAGCTCTACAAGGGCCAAACTGAATACCATGCACAAACAGACCCTTCATTCAAGCAGATGTTTGCTTTGGGGAGATCTTCTCCTGGAATAGGTTTAACATGTCTACATTGGCCCTCAAACATTTCCAGATGTAGAAAGAAAATAGTCTTCTGGCTAAATCTAGAGGAAGGCTAGAAAATGTCTAACAATATGCTTCCCAGTAGGAACCTAAATGTAGTGGTTCAAATGAAGGCCACAACAACAATACTTACTAAAGGAAAAATAGCTACTTCTCGAGGGTAAGGGCGATTCCAGTCGGAAGCAGCAATGCAAGCCAAGGTATGCGGTGACATCTGTGTTAAGAAAATCAAATTTAAAACATGCAAAATGGCTGGGCTCATTAAATCTGCTCAACTAGGTTGACCATTCAAATCAATTTAAAACACACCTTATCCAGTTGCTTAAACAATCAAAATAGCACCAGTCAAAGTAAAGATTGCTCAATCTCCTTAAAAATCAATTGAAACAATTAACAGTTTCAACCATAAGTCCTATTGTAGCATTCAGTATTACTTGAGTATGACAATGGATTTGTCTACATACCCATTTTTGAGTGGGTTGGCCAAAAAAGGGCATTAGGAGGGCTGGTATGCCATTTGGTGCGATCCTTCCATCCCAATGGCAATGAATCTCAAGCAACCCTATTTGGATTAATATTGTAAAGTGTCTTAATAGGAATGCCACTTCAGGATATTAGCCAATGGAGGGACCAAGGAAGGGAAAAATGTTTCGAAAGTGTATTAGGACAGTGCATATGCACTGCATCACTTTTTAAAAATGTAAAGGTCAAAGCAGGAGGGGCCAAGGAAAGGATTTTTCTTTGCTTTTGTCATAAAGGTCCTGTCGAGAGAACCACTCCAGATGTCATCACGACTATAGTGACTATGGATGCAGCAGCTGTAAACAATGGTGTTGTGTTATATCCAATCTTCAAGGTTCTTCATCCAATTTTATTGTGTGAAACAGCAGAATGTTGCGCGCTGTATCACAGTCTGTGGATTCCATCCCTAACCCTTCCCACCCTTTCTTTCATAATGGACACTTCATCTATTTTGATCATAATGATAGGGATCAACTGTTAAAAATGTCCATGCAATGTACCTTTAATGGGTTAACTCTCAGGTCCATTCTCCCTTCTTCTATATCAGCAATTTCTTGACGGATGTTAATCATTGCATCACAAAATCTGTCTAGTTCTGCCTTGTCTTCAGATTCTGTTGGTTCAATCATAAGGGTCCCTGCCACTGGCCAGGACATTGTTGGAGCATGGAATCCTAGGAAAGAGGAATTTGAATTAAGAGAGTGAAGAAGGAACAAAAAAATTCACCAGCTGTTGAAAGAAGCATGCCCGACATTGTCCCACATCCTGTGTGGGTGCCGACAACTGGCACTTTTAAAAGTCTGATCTTTCTTCAAAAAAAGAGGCCCAAGGCCCCTTCAAAAATTGTTAAAAGGCGTTTTTAAATTACAAATTATATTTTAATGTAATAACAGTGGGACCACGGTAACAGTAAGTCCACCACTGCAAATGCCAGAAAGTGCAGGTATAGAAGCCCTATATGGTCCAGAACACAGCTACCAGACTATTAACGGGTGGAAAAATATCATCACATTTCCCCCACTCTGTCAGCCTTACACTGGTTACCCATTCATTTCAGCATTGACTTCAAGGTATTAATGCTTACATATAAAGCTCTAAACGGTTTAGGATACCTGGCAGAGTGCCTGCTCCCACCTAACTCTACTCGTGTCACTCGATCTAGCCAGGCTGGGCGGCTGAGGGGCTTGACCCCAAAAGAGAGGCCCGGAAGGAGAGAACTAGAAACCGATCCTTCTCGGCAGTGGCCCCTCACCTCGGGAACATTTTGCCCCCTAAGATTTGGCTGGCACCCTTGCTGGGAGTTTTAAAGAACAAGCTGAAGACTTGGTTCTTCATGCGGGCCTTCCACCCTTGCATCACTCAGTTTCTTGTGTTTTACCATCTTGACTTTGCTCATCTCTCTTTTTTGTTTTGATATTGTTTGTTTTAATTCTTGGTTTTATATTGCTCGGACTAGAGTAGATTCATTTAGAATCTAGATTTCTGTATTAGAATAGATTATTATAAGACTAGAATATTAGAATCTAGAAACTGTTTTTCTTGTGCTAAAAACAACCATACTATTCTTTGCAGAAGCTGTCTTCTCTCACTGTTCAGCACTGTGCTTTCACTCATGCTACTCAACCTCTGCCCTTTAAGGGTCCTGACATGCAAAACCAGCAAGTTTAAGTTCTTGCCAGAGCTATCCCCACAAGCTCTTGCTGCCAACCGTCTACTGAATCACTCACCATAATCCTGCAGCCTCTTGGCAACATCCACAGCTTCAATGTTTGCTGTTTTCTTGAATGGCCGAGTGTCCAAAATGAATTCATGAGCTACATGACCTGCATATGAGCAAAGTTTTATATACAGTTTTGTAACCATAGATTAATTAAATCTGAACACAAAGGTAAGGTTATTAATAGTGCATGGTTTCTAACCAATTGACCTTTATCCCATGGAATAACTTTTAGCTGGAAACAGTAGCCTTTATCTCCACAGACCTCCAATCAATTTTACTTTTCTCATTTTTTACACTTCTATTCTTTAGATTACTTCCTTTAAATAGATGAGCAACTCTCTAGCTAATCAATTAAAATTTGTTCCAGATATCTCTCTAGATATTTTGATTTAGTTTAACTTAGAATTGGAAGAATTAATGGGCAAAATATGTTTCCTAAGATATTTTAGGAAAAATAAGATTTGTATTAAAAAGTTGGAAAAATCCCTTTTTGAAAAACATGTTGCAAATCTGGATTAAACACAGTCAGGTAATTTCCCTGTTAATTTCATTTTTAATTTCATTAGCTGGATTAGAGGAGTTTCCAGAAAATTTGAAAGGGATTTTGCAGAATTTATTCAAAAGGAAACCTGTATATAGATTAAAAGACTGGTTGGAATAAATGAATTATAAAGAAAAAATAAGGATAATTTAGCAGATGAGAAGATAAAATGGATTACAGTGGTACCTCGTAAGACGACGACCCCGCTAAACGACGAATCCGCATAATGATGACTTTTTGTGATCGCTATAGCAATTCGCAAAACAGTCTTTCCAATGGGGGATTTTCACTCGCCGTTGATTAGGTCCATGCTTCGCGAACCATTTGTTCGCAAGACGATGATTTTTTCCACTGATCGTTGGCTTCACAAAATGGCTGCCCTGCGTTTTCTGGACCCATGCTTCGCAGGGCAGCTTTTTTTACAGCTAATCGGCGCTCGCAAAATGGCTTCCTTATGGGCGATCTTTGCTGGACGACGAGGTATTTTCCCCATTGGAACGCATTAAACTGGGTTTCATTGCATTCCAATGGGGAAAGGGTTTTCACATAACAATTTCGCTAAACAGCTATTTCAATGGGACGGATTATCGTCATCATGCGGGGCACCACTGTAATATGATTCAATTACATTATTGGATAAGAAAATGAGTAAAGCAGAATGGCAAATGCCAGGAGTTGATGAAGTTCAAGGAAATCATAATTCAAAGACAGAAATAAAAGAATAAGCCAGTGAAAGGGATGGTGGGGGGAAATATTAAGCTATTGCCAGGGGTAGAAAATCACCAAGAAGCTCTTAAAACATTATGAGAAACAGATTTCGCTAAGGAAATAAGTACTGACACATGGATTAGTATATGGAAAAAAAGAATGTTAAAATCCATGACTATGAGAATAAAAGACAGCTTTTATAAATTGATTTGGAGATGATATTTGACACCTGTGAAATTAAATATTATGGTTTCTAAATACTACACAGCATTTTGGAGATGTGGACAAGACACAGACTACTTATTTCTATATGTGGTGGGACCATGAAGCAGCATAGAAATTTTGGAAACGGATACTTAAAGAAACAGAAAAAACTGTAAAAGATGAGAAGTTTCCCCCAAAATTGAATTATTATATATTTTTATAAAGAGCAGTAGAAGTGGGCTAAAAATAGTTATGAATTTGAGAATGGCAGCCAGATTAGTGATTGCAAGAAATTGAAAACACAAATACACGTTTTAAGTAACTGAATGGTACAACGGTGTGTAGGAAATAGCAATTAATGACAAACTGACATGTGACATAAGATTTTAAAGTATAGTTTAAAAAAATGAAAGATTTAAAAAGAAAACATGGTGGCACCTTAAAGATCAAGTGTTATATGTTAATAATGTGAGTTTTCATGGACAAATCCACTTCCTAGGAGAAAGATGTAACATGGCAAATATTTATATATGGCACCATGTTTTTGTCTTTTTATTTATTTATTTTTATTTTGTTTCTCCTAGAATGGTTGCACAGTCTAAAATGGCTACCACTTCTACAATTATAGGATTTAAAGAGAACTATTAAAGGCTTGTTGATACATGGGAAGACTTTTTTGAACTGTGTATTATTGAAATACAAAGGCCACTCACCCATATAAGAGATAATGGTTATGGGGAATCATAATCAATAGTCTGAAGGAAATACAACTTTATTGGTTCCAGTGATGGGTGAACTAATTTTGGTTATGTTTATAGAATTGTTCTAAGGTATATATATATTTGTTTCCCTTTGTGATTTGTTTGTATATTGTTTAATTGTTTTAAAAGTTAAAAAAGAAAAGTCCCCTAAAACAAAAAAGTACACCTCTTTCTCTTCTCTCTGTTAAAATAATATTAAGACAGTTCAAATAAGGGCCCATTCAGATGGGCATTTGTTCTACTGTTTGATGCACTGGGATGTGTGTGGATTGGTTTGCTCTTTTTTCCAGCAATCACATGACACAGTCAGTAGGACAGTATGAACACTTAAACCAATTTGCCCCCAGAGTGCCCCTACCTGTGCCTTTTTGAGCCCATCAGAGCTTCTCCCTTTTTTTATCCAGGTTGATATGCTCTAGTTTAGTTTGTTCCCAACTGACCAAAATCAAGCCTCACAGCTGTCAAACCTGCAAAGTCTCCTTCCACTGTGAATGTCTGGTTTCGTGAAGTGGCTTAATAAATGGGCCACTTCAGGATATCAGCAAATTGAATACTTCCCTTGCGTCTCTGTGGAGGGGGAGGGGGAGTGAATTTATTTTTTTGTCTCTGTAAGATCACTGCAGATACACAGAATCATATACATTACATTTTTAAGAACTGTATTTTTCTTAAATCCATTTGTTTGAAGTGTTGATCAACTGAATACAGTTTTTTTTTCAATCAGCACTACATATAAAGCAAATAATTAAAAAAAAACTAATCCAAATGATTCAGTACACCGGTCATGGTTCACCAGAAGTAATAATAAAAATAATTTCACTCCCCCTGCCCCTTTGCAGAGGAGCTAGGGAAGTGTTCAATTTGTCAATAACCTGAAGTGACTTGATTAGCCACTTCACAATACCAGAAAGAGGGGCGCGTAAGGTCAGTATGCCATTTGGACACAAGGATCACACCAAGTGGTATATCACTCCTTGCATCAACCTCAAGGGACCCTCTTTAGACCACACCAGCTCATAGCAAAAGGGCCTATGTAACCACACCCTCACTTGCAGAGAGTGGGGGGGGGGCACTACAAAATTCACTGAAAAGCAGATAAGCTTGCAGCTGCTCTTGAATCTTTTGAAAATATCTTCTTAGGAGGATAAATCCATTCACTAATGCCTTCCTGCTTGTACTATTTAGCTTGCTAGCAGCCCAATAAGCTGAGTATGACATTGCTGAGAGGTGGGAATGCAAAGGAGGTGAAATAAGGTGATTTAGTGGTCCAGTTCAGATGCAACAATAAATTGTGATTGTTACATGCAGAAGCTCGAAGCTTGTGCACCCACCCTCTAATCTTGGAGCATGGCCACAAGAAACTTTCAATTCTGATGTTGGTTAATGATACTGTATTTCTATGCTCTATCTGAACTGTAAACTATAACTAATCTTAAATATGGTATATGGAAACAACCCAGCATCACAAACTACAGTCTGAAATTGACTTTTATTTGTCAATATGAGTTAAGATCATTTAGTTGTCTGTTTCAGTCATGACCTGAACTAGGTAATTAGAAATCAAAATGAAACTTTCAGTTTCATTGCAGTCCGTACCCAACTGAGGCATATAGCACATGGCATATGACGATGGTGCCATATAGCACTACAAACTGCTATTTGATCGTGGGCTGCTAGACTAACCTTGCCTGATGACAGATGGACCAGAGTAAGCACCCTTTTCCAACTGGGGTAGGGATAGAGCTTGGGAAAGTTTAAGTAATTCATTCCTTGTTCTTTGTTACGATGTTCACTGTTAATCATTAAAACACGGAAAAACTAGCTAATTGTACAGTGGTGCCTCGCATTACAATCGCTTTGCTTAATGACGAAATCGCATTACAATGAACTTTTTGCGATCGCAAAACAATGTTTCCTATGGGGGAATTTCGCTTTGCGATGATCAGTTCCCTGCTTCAGGAACCGATTCTTTGCAAAACGACGATTTTCCAACAGCTGATTCGCGGTTTCAAAATGGCCACCGGGTAAATAAAATCGCTCCCCGCTGTGTTTAGGGACGGATTCCTCGCAAGACAGACAGCGAAAATGGCCGCCCTATGGAGAATCTTCACTGGACGGTGAGTTTTAAGCCCATGGAACGCATTAAACAGGTCTTAATACGTTTCTATGGGCTTTTTAATTTCGCTTTACGATGTTTTCCTTCTACAGCGATTTCGCTGGAACGAATTAACGTAATGCGACACACCACTGTACTGCTAATTACTTCTATGACACTTTGTCACTTTTTTGGAAAGGAAGCTTAGGATGAAAGAATAATGTAATATCTGAAAACAAATGCCTCTAAAAATGTCTTAAAATGATATTTAACAAGTATTTTTTCCCAGTAATTGGAAACATTTTCCCAATAAAGTAATTCACTTTCTGCTCATTGTCACCCAATGCAACTCCTTATAAGTAACTACCTTATTTGTTACTTTTAAGCTCTTGATGGAGGTGGGGGAATGGCTCATAATTATACCTTCACTATGTCTGTTTGTAGATGTGGACATAATTGCTCTAGAAGCCGGATCCATTCATTCTGTTTTCACAGCTGAACTTTCCTAAACGACAATGGTTCTCTTGCAATAGAGCTGGCAATCCTTGACTATGGCGCCTGCTGCAAGCTTATCAAACAGTGTTGAGTTGCCTCCCTTGTGTCCGGTGTACATCGGTGCACACAGGGAGCCTGAACAACATCATACTAGGCAGAAGACAATTCAAGGTGATAATAGTAATACTTGCCTCTGGTTCCTCTAAAGAGGATTTTGTAGTGCTTCTCTAGTCTCTTTGCCATATAGTTAGCATTTAGTATTGCAATCTCAGATGCATGCTTAAGACCTTTTCCTCCCATCATCTGAAGGGATAGCAAATAATAATGAAGAAAAATGTAAAATAAAATATCTGGTCCCCACCTTTCCCTTTTCTATCCTGCTGAAGGCAACAGACCCACCATGGCATATGGTACAGGGGAACAGACCACTCAGCAAAAACTAAGTTGCACATCTTGCATGAAAAGATCTCCATCTGTGCTGAGATTTCTCCCCACCCCACTCCCACTTATTTTTTTGGCTATCTGAGAGCAGCAATCCTCTTGGCGTAACTTTTCACAGGGTTAAAAGTAGGAAGGGAAGATGGTGGAAAGGCACCCCTGTACAGGTGGCCACCTGATTTCCCCTTTTAACAGGGGGAATGGGCCTCAAAACTATTAATGGGGGGTTCTAGGAGGGAGAGGATATGGGTAGAAATGACAGAAATGCCATACCTTGATGTAAGCCCAAGATATGGGCAATATAGCACTGGATCCCCAGGGAGCAGCACTGATGGTTCCCAAGGGCCTGGAATCCTTGTCCTGTGGCAAGGCCACCACCGGGTGGCTAGGCAGGAAGGGAGCCAAATGCTTCTTTCTAGAAGGGAGCAAAGGAATGATTCTACAGATGGAAGTTCTCTCCCATGGACTCCTCACTCTGCTAAAACTACCTTAAGTGTTTTTCAGGCGGTGCCTCGTAACAGTCCAACAGCCAAGGACAAAGTTCTACTTAAAAATGCTGCACATGACAAGATAGTCCTTACTAAAACACCATATAGCTAACTCTTAAAACAGGAATCATTATACCATCCTTTAAAAGGGGCAGCAAAGTCGTCTCCCTCGCCTCCAAAGAAGGTCTCAGATAAAACCAATGCTCCAGGAAAGAAGTCTCATGCTTGTACATATTGGGCAGAAGCAGTGCAAGCAAAATCCCGTGAATACTTCTTTCGGATGCCTTTTCTGGAAGGGTCCATGATTAGACCATCTTACCCCAAGAATTTGCAAGATGTGGGTTCCTCAACTTGAATGCTTTCACTACATCAATACTGCTCTTTTCCAACAGTACTGCATCACCTACCTTGCAATACCATGTGTGTTTATTCAGAAATAAGTCTTTAAGCTTTACTCCTCTTTAAGCTTTACTCCTCTAGCAAATGGGTTCAGGACTAAGCTAAAATAAATGACTGAAAAAAATAAATAAACAGGCTCTTATCCTAGGAGGCAGGTACTAACACTCCGATAGGTCCCATGCCAGGTCCTCCACCTCCATGAGGAATGCAGAAGGTTTTGTGAAGATTTAGATGAGAGACATCTGATCCATAATCTCCAGGACGACACAGACCAACCTATGGGAGAAAGAGTATCACAACATTTCAAAAGCAAAAGACTCAAGAGGTAGGGTGGGGAACCTGCTCTCTAATGATCATCTGGCACTTGGGATGTGGGATTCCTTCTTGCCCTGCAGAACTTGTTTCCTCTTTTGATCTCTGTGGCTGCACCCATGCTCCAGCGTCAGGCACAGAGAGGGAGAGCAAGGCAAAAAGTCTGCCTACTTTTGGCTCTTGCTCACCGTCACTGGTTTTCAACCTCATGTTTTCCATAGTGGCCACAGCCAACCAGCGGCCAATGCAGCATCAATTTCCTCCTATAATTGTTTACCTGGAACGGGTACTGAATGGCTTACTGTTCCTGATCTGGGAAGGTATCACCCATTGCGAATATCACCCTTCGATCAATTTAATCCATTGTAATGCCTTTTGGTTAATGCCTACAAAGTCATCTTTTGGTAGCAACCACAGTAGTTCCTTTTATCTGTTCCAGATCTCCCGCTGTTCAGTGTTAGCAAATGATTCCAGATTCTAGTATTAAAAGCTGCTTTTTGTCCACTGAGTGTGATAGATTACATCCTAATCCCTGCCCCAATACTCCCTTTTGTGCTTAATTTTAAGGTTAAGTCAGTGACTCTAGGTGATCATGTACCCTAACCCTTCCAAATAGACCCTTCTGAACTGGTTGGGTCAGAACCTTGTTCCGACACCACATCATCTCTTATTACAACAATGAAATGCGACTCTGCTACAAAAAATCCTTTTTGACTGCTGTGTGCAGAGTGGTTGGTCAACAAGCTTTTTAACAGACCCTTGCAGGCATACCTAACTAAATATGAGAGTCTCATTGATCATTTAATAGCTTATCTTGGGACATCCCTAAACCAGTTCCCATACTAACCAAGCTAGTGGTGAGTGGGTGGGGATTGACAGGGATTGTTTCAAGCTGAAGAAAGAGCTGCACCAAATTTACGCACCTTTCAGAAATCAGTACCAATCTTCCTCCCAGTTACTTTAGCATTAGGCGTCAATTAGCAATGGCGATCAAATTAAACCTATATCATACCTCAGCCTGCTGGGAAATATTATCTAACACTATTAAATTCAGGAACCCCAAATAGTTTTGGTGTTTTCAGACTAGAACATCATCAATATCCCCAATCCCCTCTCTCACTTGGGAGCAATACTTCCTGTCACTCTACTATGATGATTGTAAAAATAAATCCCAGTTTGACAAGGATATGCTCACAGGTGTTCCTGATTGGCCCCAGTTTCTATTGCATAAATCAAGCAATTATTTGTTGTTTAGTCGTGTCCGACTCTTCGTGAGCCCATTGACCAGAGCATGCCAGGCCCTCCTGTCTTCCACTGCCTCCCGGACTTGGGTCAAATTCATGTTGGTCGCTTCAATGCCACTGTCCAACCATGTCATCCTCTGTCATCCCCTTCTCCTCTTGCCTTCACACTTTCCTAACATCATGGTCTTTTCCAGGGAGTCTTCTCTTCTCATGAGATGGCCAAAGTATTGGAGTCTCCGTTTCAGGATCTGTCCTTCCAGTGAGCACTCAGGGTTGATTTCCTTTAGAATGATAGGTTTGTTCTCCTTGCAGACCAGGGGACTCTCAAGAGCCTCCTCCAGCACCACAATTCAAAAGCATCAATTTGTTGGTGGTCAGCTTTCTTTATGGTCCAGCTCTCACTTCCATACATCACTACAGGAAAAACCATAGCTTTTGACTTTTCGGACTTTTGTTGGCAAGGTGATGTCTCTGCTTTTTAAGATGCTGTCAAGGTTTGTCATTGCTTTCCTCCCAAGAAGCAGGCGTATTTTAATTTCGTGGCTGTTGTCACCATCTGCAGTGATCATGGAGCCCAAGAAAGTAAAATCTGTCACTGCCTCCATATCTTCCTCTTCTGTTTTCCAGGAAGTGATGGGACCAGTGGCTATCATCTTAGTTTTTTTATGTTGAGCTTCGGACCGTTTTTGCACTCTGCTCTTTCACCCTCATTACAAGGTTCCTTAATTCCTCCTCACTTTCTGCTATCATAGTGGTATCATCTGCATATTGGAGGTTGTTGATATTTCTTCTGGCAATCTTAATTCCGGCTTGGGATTCCTCCAGTCCGGCTTTTTGCATGATGTATTCTGCATGTAAGTTAAATAAGCCGGGGGACAATATACAGCCTTGTCGTACTCCTTTCCTAATTTTGAACCAATCAGTTGGGCTTTTTTATTTTGCTTTATGACGTTTTCGTTCTACAGCGATTTCGCTGGAACGAATTAACGTTGTCAATCGAGGCACCACTGTATCTCTGTAGACCACCTGGGCAGTCTACCTTTGGCTCAGTCTTATAGACTGCTCAAAGAGACTCCTGGAGATCAAAAGGCAAGAACTCTTTGAGGCAGCCCACAAAGTATGCTCACCTTTAAATGTACAGTTGCCATTATACAACAATAAATCGGCCTGTTGTTTACATCTCATGGAGAGCCTACATGAATGGTGGGCCTTCACCCTAGCCAGATGTAATGTACTTCCATCCAGCGTCTTATATGGTAGATTTAATTTGCACCCTCTAGAAACATGGCTCTGCTCTGCCCTGGGGCGTATGCTTCTATAATGACATTCGCTCTTCAGACCTGGAATCAACCCTTGTTACTTTTACCAGACAGGCGGATGAGGCAATCTTATACAGTACAATCTTCTGGTTGGTATGGATAAAGCCTACACCAGACAGGCAGCCATTTTATTAATTCAGCGGCGTAGAACTCCATTTTTAACAAACCCACTTGTCTAATTTTACTGGATGCAATTAATTATTCCTTTATGTATAAGTTACAGATTATGGGCAATGAAACTATGCACAGCTGTGTTTTGCTGGCACTGAGGCTTTTGGGTCTGTTTCATTTGGGTATAGATCTCCCATCTATCTGAGGACTGCTGTTTGCTGTATTTTTTAATGCCAATAAAGGTTATATAAAGTTTAAAGTGTAAAGTCTACCTTTTTCCATGCATAACATTTAACTTTAAATACAACTATTACATCTCCCTCTTACTTTAGTTTTATCTAAACTAAATGGCCCCAAATGTTTCAAGCTTTCATTTGACTGGTAGTGCTTGAGTCCTCTCATCTTAGTGCCAGGAACTGTGCCTCAGCAGAATCCATTTATTATTTTATACATACTATGTTCTATTTACAAAAATGATAGAGGAACCTACTTAGAAATGTTGTCAGAGGATTCCATCAGAAATTAGTAGTATGGAGCAATGAACTGTTGAGGATGAATGCAGGAAAACAACTGGGCTACATAAATCACTGAAAAAACATTTGCCCTTGTCCAAGCCCAACATACTGCCATCCTCTAACATTGGCTACTCCTAATTTAATAATCGGCATACAAAATGCAAAAACATTTTCAGCAATTTTTGACATTTTTGTTTTGTTGTTGTCTGCATAGGCCAAGAGGTACCTCAACCTGTTTCCTACCTGGGCATTCATATTTGCTCCATCCAGGTAAACTTGGCCTCCATGTTTGTGGATTAAGTCACATACATCCGCTATTTCCTCTTCAAAGACACCGTTGGTAGATGGGTAGGTAATCATGATAGCTGCAAGTTTCTCCTTGTGCTTATCCACCTTCAGAATGGAGGAAAATGAGGAGACTGAAATGTGAGGGAAATCAGAAGATTCATAGCCTTCCTCCGTGGTCAGAACAAAAAGCAGGTAATCTCTGGTTAAGGCAAGAAGAAGGTACTTCTCACTGTATTTGCTAGCCCACTATACATTCTGGAGGCTTCAGTGAACTCTTCCACCTGCTTTTTCACACAGTTATGTTTGGCTAGTGGTTAACAGAGGATTGGTGGGAAACAATCGGAAAAAAGTAAGACACATCTGCAAAACTGGATTTCTAAGTGAGAGAGGCACCGTCACATAATTAAAATTCATGATAATTGTTTAGCGTGAAAGGTATTTTGAAAGATATATTCTTGTGTTATGTACCAGACAGATACTGAAGACAGGCAAGTGGTGTGAGGGGATTATGGTTTATTGTCTCCAGATAAGGGAGGACTCAGACCATCCTGACCTTGAACATTTCTTCCACCTGGAGTCAGTCTAATTAACCAGCTTGGATGGTACAGTTAGGGCCAATTGTAAGAAGTTACAAGATTGGTTAGTTTGCAGGCCCGTGGTTGGTGGGATGATGGGATTTAAGAGAGCGTTAGACAGAACAAAGACACACACCCCCATCTTGAATCACCATCATGGACTAGTCATTACGACATACCATGCTCATGCTATGCTATTTTACTGCCTGCTGTGCAGAACTTTGTCTATGAGTGTAAGTTAGAAAGCTAGGTCCCCCCCCCCCCCGTGGGAACAACTTTATCATGCCTTGAGCTCTATAAATTCTGCTTATATCGTCTAATGATATTTTTTGTACTCACTGCTGAAACTATTGGAACTTTTGCTATGCTACTTTTTTCCTTTTTAACAAATCAATAACATTTTACCTAAGCTGCGGGTTTATTCAGACAACTGCTAAGGGTACTTTTCCAGTGAAGGTACTTTTCCAGTGTCTGAGGATGCTCAGAGATTTTGAAGCATTTTGGGTTATATTAAGTTCTGTGCAGGGTTGATCTGCAGTGAGGAGCAACAACTTGCTTGTGTGTTTTGTTCTCTGAACACCCAGGGGTAAGGGACTCAGCATGTGCTAGGGAAAGGAATGAGCCTCAGGAAGCATTTCCCAGCCATTAGTACACTGTCCATCGAGGCAGAGAAAGTAGTATGACTCAGTAATGAGCGGAATCCCTCTGTGCAACCCATGGGCAAACAAAATTTCCTCACAAGTATTAACTGAAGTTTAAAATACAAGTGGAACTCACCATTGCCTTAAGATGGGCAGAATCAATATTTCCATTTTTATCTACCTCTATTGGCTGAATTCTCATTCCTGCCATCTGAGCACTGGCTGGATTGGTACCATGTGCAGATTTAGGAATAAGACAAACCTTAAGGTAAGAAAGAATTAACAAAATGTCAGTTTTGCACAAGCCACAGTTTTAACATGATATCTCTTTGATAAAAGTTTTGAATATAGAAATACTGAAAATGCTAACCATCAAATCACAGAACTGTACATAATACTTTGCAAATTTATAGAGAAGTTTGTTCATTTTGGAATGGAGGCTGTTAGAGATACGGCAGTTTAAAAAAATCCCTTTGTTTCATGGGTTACACTAGAGCAGCAGTCCCCAGCCTTGGGTAATCCAGGTATTCTTGGACTAAAATTGCCAGAAGCCTTCACCACTAGCTGTGCTGGCCAAGGTTTCTGGGAGTTGGTAGTCCAGAAACATCTGGAAACTCAAGGTTGGGAACCACTGCACTACTGTTAAAGAGCATACAGCCCTCCAGATGTTGCTGACCTGCATGTCTCATCATCCTTTGCCTCTTGCTGTACTGCTTAGATTCAAAGGACTTGTAATGCAGCAGTACTGGACAGCTGCTGCCATTTTGATGAGATCCTTTCCTAAGCCCAAAGGATGACCACAGAAACAGGCAGGGGAAAAAAACAACTACAGGAAATGTTGTACAAACTGGGTTTGTTTTTTTGCTAGGGAGTGACTTGTGCAAAGCTGCTAATGATGGGACCTTTTGCAGCTCACCAACTCATCAGACTTTCATAAGTGAGAAGTGATTTAATGGCACATAACACAGAGAATCTAAAAACATGCCTTCTGAAAGCAAGGTTTGATCAAGTACTATCTGCACACTTATTTCATTAAATGAAAATAACAAATCAAAACAAAAAAATTCAAAGATCATTTGGTACTGTGGACCTGAAATAATGGCTCTGGAAACAAATAAATGCCGAGCTGCTTTTTTATTTTTTAATCCAGTGAACTAGACTGTCAGCAAGCAAGAAACAGGAAATATTACATTAAACCGCAAATAATAATTCCTAATTTAAAAGAACAGCCACGGATTTTGACAACTTTGTCTCAGCAAAGTAGCCTAGCCATGAATTTCAATTCATAATACTGCTTTAATCCCTAAACAAAAGCCTTCTGCCTGTCCCACTGAAGCTCGGAGAAAATGGTAGTAGTTCTGGCCAGCCTCAGCCTACCTTTTCTTCTAATCTCTGCTTCACTGTTGCTAATGAGTCAGTTCCTGGATCTCTGCAATGAACCTCCTAATGTGTCCTCCAGATAAAAGACAGTGCCCCAGTGGGAACTTCCATCCACCGAGAAATGGAGCAAAAATGACCATTTTCAACAGATCTGTGTTATACTTAGATGCACCCTATGTTTTGGTCAGTCACACTCGTTGGTTAGTGTTCTGAAGTTTCTGGCGGAGTTTCTCAAATACGGACAATCAAAACATTTGGAGTAACTCCCCAGTTATTCTCCCTGAGTTCCGGGGAAGGCAGCATTCGTGAAGGACAAAATTGGGGCCAAACTGTATTTTGGTTGTTTCTGCTCTCAGAAGTACCTGCACTTAAAGCATTACCACAATAACAAAATCCTGGCTTTCTCTCTACTAAGGAGGAATTTCCTTTAATCACTGCAAGCTCTGTTGAAGTAAGAACAGAGATACAGAGCACTGTGGAAGCAAGTGGAAAGCCATATAAACACATTCCAGCTTCTGAGAGCCTGCCCAAACCAGTACAGTATTAGCTCCGGAGGAGTTTACCACATGTAGGTCTGGAATGGACCTCATGAGTGTGCTTGGTAGGAAACAAGGCAAGCCCCCAGGCAAGCATGTTCAGAGACCCTTGGAAAGTGCTGCGTTTACTCCATGGGTAATAAAGAGTGCTTTACCCCAGATAAACTTTCCATTTCTCCATACAGCCAATCATCAGGCAAGTGTGGAGTACAAAGTATGGTTCATCTGTTTCTGTACAAAGGGAGCAAGACAAGTTTTGCACATGAAGACTTTAGAATGAGCTAATTAAGCTCTTCATAAGAAGGTGTATGAAGGGGTGGGAGGAACGAGGTTGCCTCACACAGCTCCCACCAGGCATAATTGGGTGTATGCAGCAAACATATACACAAGGGACCTAACCTTGTAACCTTCTCGGATTATACATTTAATATGGCCAGACTCTTGGTCTGTATGGATTGACCAATAAGCCCCGTTTCTATGCATCAGCAGCACTGGGCCTTAGACAAGAGCTATCTTCCCCACTTACACTTCTCTGACATTCTCCTTTTGAATTCAAATAAGCCTTGATTGCAGCAAGTCCAGTATATTCTCCTTGAGCTCCACTACAAAAGAGTTTCCGAAAAGTTGGCAAGGTAACAAAATGTAGCAGTGCAAACATGTCAGAGCAGCTCAGATAAGCATCCACTTTTACAAATTTAGTTAATTAATCAAGTTTAATGGTTTATGAAGGAAAAAAAAGAGTTACTAATGTATCCATTAAGGTCTCTGCACACATATGCTGGCTAACTAGAACACAAACATAAGAATTTTTTGTTCATGTTGGAAGTCAAGGTCTTTGGCCAGCAGATTAACAGCATCCCTACTTCTGAATATGCCATGCTAGATCATACACCTTCCGGCTTTCGTGAGGCAGTCAAGAAAGGAAGAAAGCGCTACCATGTTCTACTGACGTGGGTACGTTCATGTAGGGCTGTCTCTTCCTGACCCAAGGAATTCTTCCCATGCCTTTACTGAATTCTATCAATACAGCTTCTTCTGCTGTGTGTGTGATTTCATCTGCAGAAATCTGATTGCCGCTCCTGGGAACAGGAGCTCTGTCTTTCCAAAATCAAAAGCACAGCATCGCTTACAGCACCTAAGCTCAAACCTTTATTTATCCTCAAAATTGTTTAAAAAGGAGATGCTTTTTTGTAGCTTTGGGACTTCTGCACACAACCCTTTCACAGCCCTGTTATCTTTCCCACATAGTCAAAGGGATCCACCCTAAACGTGTAAGTATATACGTGGCAGAACAGGACTGCCACGTATATGACTAGGTACACAAGAGGTTGTCCTAGATCCTTCTGGGCAGAAAATAGTTCTAGGAAGCCCTCCCAAGGAAAAAGCTATCCAGGGAAAGGGGGTGCAAACAAGAGGGCTCCTACCTGTTCGGTTGAAAAGAAATATTGTCGTAACCTGTTATCTCACACAGATCCTTCTCTAGCTCTCTGAAAAGTTGCTGATATCCTTGAGCCTGATCTAGAGGTACAAAGGGGTGGATGTTGGCAAATTCCTTCCATGTTATAGGCTGCAGAATTAGAAAATAGACAAAATACAAGAAAATGAAAAATCTGCAGGGGAGGGGGGAACAAGCTTAGGCACACTAGTTATGCAATGCTTACATGCGAGTCATAATTCTTTAATAAGATTTATCCACCAGACAGACCAAACATTATACCAAATATTTTTGAATTTGGCTGTCAACTAGGAAAAAGGATTTTATTGAATCGAGACAAAAAGTGCACATTGTTTTCTTTGTTAATTATAAAATGCTTGTGCTAAAGAGCTCAGAAAATAAAATCACTTGGAGAGTTTTACAGAAATAAACTATCCACAGAGCAAATATCTTAAACTGCCACCTTGGATCCTTTCAAGGAGAAAGGCAGGATAAACATATTTTAAATATATAAATGAATGAATAATCAAATCTCCAAGCTCTTGAATTTATTATTCCAAATTATTATTCTGAAACTACTTTCTGATATGTTTTCAACCATCTCCTGGTGGAACCCACACAATGGCTGCAGCCCTATTGCTTCGCATAATAAATTGTACTAGAGTAGGCCCAGTGTATCCATGGGATTTGACGAGTCAGTTCCTATGTAAATTGCATTAATAACATATGTGCAACTTGCCTTAACATAGTAAGTCACAACTACAGTAGGCCCACTGGAATCAGTGGAACGCACAGAGGAGTTGACTCACCAAATCCCATGGATTCAATGGGCCTACTTCTAGTACAACTTCCTATATCAAACAACATGTGCCTCCGTGTACCCCTAATGTAGCCCTTCGTTTGGTCTAGTTTCCATAAGAGCACGGGTCACAGTTCTTATGATTAACTATTGGCTAAAACTTACTTTTTTCAGGAGGTCTGGCACCATTGACCTTCTTGTATGCTTTCCAGTCAGACTGGAAATCCTTTGAAGTCAAAGAAATGCAACAAATTGGCTTCTCTCCCAATACCCTTATAGCGATGGGCTACATCAACGCCAAAGCAGCAGTGAAATGTAGGATTTGGGATATAGAATTTCAGGATCATGGAAGCCAGATGGGTACTAACAGTGTAGTTACATACAGTGCTTTTACTTTACTTTATTTGGACTTATACCCCGCCCCTCTAGACAAAGTCTACTTGGGGCGGCATTTACAATGTCTTCATATTTTTCTAGCCTAATGTCCACAAAGATAATATGAGCTTTTACCTTAGCTAGACTGAATATGCTCCCTTCCAAACTTCTGGATGGGAAATTCCAAAATATCCCCTTTTCAGAGTGTGTATGTCCTTGCAAAAGCAACCAAGTAGAAACCGTGACCTACATCCTTTTATGCTGCCATGGTCACCCACAGATGTATGATTGCCAGAGGTGTTAGTTCCCCAAACTATACATAGTGCTCTATCTTATAAGTGGTTTTATTATGTAAACTGTGTATCTTTTTACTAATATATCTTTATAAGATTTTATTGTATTATATTTTAGTATTATGTAAGATTGGGTTAACAACCATAAATAAATATTTACTATATCAAACAACAGGATTCAGCCAGTGAGGTAAGGTTCAAGCATTGTATATGCACCAATGACTTCACCAATGAAGGACTATGTCCATATAGATCTTACCAAACAATTCCTTCTTAAGAAAGGCTATGCAAATTACTATAAAGAGTTTACTTATTCAACCTTCTATTGATGTTCAAATAGAACTCTGAATCAGGGACTATCATTGTTTAGCTCTCTATTCTAGTTTCAGAAAAACAATGAATTGTCAGAAAAGCTTACCGTAAGTTCTGATGAACTATTCAACTTCATTGTACAGGAACCCTGAGGGAGGGAAAATACAGTCAGTTGATTTTACGCAAGGAGATCAGCATGTACATTTTTTTTCCTTTTAAGTTCATACCTACCAAGGGAATCATGCTGTGAACAAGGGAAATATCTTTGTTTTCTAGTCTCTTCATGTATCTCACAATGTTTGTTTCAGAGTGATAGCTGGAAACATAAAATATTTTGTTAGCAAACCAGGTAACTATACAAATCAGACAAGATGTATGTCCCCCAAATAATAATTCCAACAACCTTTAAGTCTCCTACAATCAATTAACCTCTGCCAGCAAGCAAGCAATGCTGCATAGCTTGGTCTGTGCATCTAGGTTTGTAAGCTGTATGTAAAAATGAAGAACTTGCCCCAACAGTTTGTATTACAGGAGCATGATGTTATGCATTAAATCCCAATCTTAACATACTATTGTAATCCCTGGCTTTAAACCTTGTCAAACAATGACCCAAATCCTGTTGCACAACTAAATGAATGCAACCTGAGGTTGCTCCTGCAGTAGCTGCAATGGTGCCAAGGCAGAAGTGCTATCCACAAAGCACTTACGCTGGCACATTGTGCAACTGGTTGTGTCATTGATATGTGACCAATTGCACAACTGAAGTACCCAATTCCTTGTAGCTGGGAGCAATGCCTGGCACATTTACACTGCCCTAACTATACATTTTATCAGGAGGAACAGAAATTTGCCCAATATCAAGGAGAGCAATGTCAAAAGGGTTGAGAATCCACTGAATTTCACCAACCTGTTAAACACTTTATGTGTGAGGAATTCTGAAGTTCTCTTAAACGCAGTGCCAAAAATCCCTCTTGTTTCTTCATCCATGCCCTCTGCAACCAGTTCCTTTCAAACACAAGACACACAGACATTTAGGTATACTTTTTCTTTTCTCAGATAAAAAGTTTGCTCTGAGTAGTAACAGAGGACTTTCCCCCTATCTCAGCAGTTCTATCTTAATCTTCGCAAAACCTATAGGAAACTATTTTTTTAAAGTTCCCAATTCAGAAATATGGTAAAATATTCCCAAAAGAAAATCTGTAAAGATATATCCAAAGAGAACCGTTTTAACCTGAAACATGTGTGACTGAAAGTTAGACAGTTTGCCTTCTGCAGGTATAACAATACTAAACATAGTAAATTGAACTAAAGTAGGCGCACTGAGATGTGGTGGCACTGCGGGTTAAACCACAGAAGCGTCTGTGCTGCAAGGTCAGAAGGCCAGCAGTTGTAAGATCGAATCCACACAATAGAGTGAGCACCCGTCGCTTGTCCCAGCTCCTGCCAACCTATCAGTTTGAAAGCATGTAAATGTGAGTAGATAAATAGGTACCACCACGGTGGGAAGGTAACAGCGTTCTGTGTCTAGCTGCACTGGCCACGTGACCACGGAAACTGTCTACAGACAAACGCTGGCTCTACAGCTTGGAGACGGGGATGAGCACCGTGCCTTAGAGTCAGACACGACTAGACTAAATGTCAAGGGAAACCTTTACCTTTACCTTAGGCCCAGTGAATCAATAGGGATTATTTATTTATTTAATTAATTTAGAATACTTTAACCCCATATTCCTCCTTAAAAGGACTTAAGGCAGCTCACAACAATTAAAATACAATGTTTAAAAGCTAAAACCAGCAAGTATATAAATATTAAAAATAATTAAATAAGTATTATATTAAAAGTGGTAAATAAAAACAATACTAAAAGCACATTTAAAAACAGAGCACAACAATCAACTTGGTGAGCAAACTCCTTCTCAAGTTCCACTGATTCATTGGGCCTGCTCTAACAGCAATTTACTACACTAAAAAAAAGTTGCAGTTAGAGTAGGCTCATTTGAATCAAGGCAACTTATGGATAAGTTGACTCATCTAATCCCCACTGATTCAGTGGACCTACTCTAGTTCAATTTAATATGCTAAGCAACAAGATTTTGGCCATTTTTTTGTGACTTTATAGCTCTTACTGATTACGGCAGATTTTTTTTGTTATTGTATTTGAATTTTACAAGCCATCTTGCAAGGAGTTATCCGAAATGATGAAGTGTATTACACAGCTGGAACAGCACAACTAGTTGTGTAAAAGCTGCCAAAATTATGTAAGTGATTCCAACTAGACAATTCATTCCAGCCTAAATGGTTAAGTAACGTTCAGTCTTTCTCAAAGTTGGTTTATCTCTCCCAGTAATTTACGTAGCAATAATTTCTTCGGACTGATTCAAATTTGAAAGAATTTTGGATTGAAGTATTATTTGATTGAACTTTAAAGCAATTTAAGCCCAGATCCAGAGGACTGTTCTATTAGGCTTTCAGGCCATGAAATACATAATAACAGAAAGAAGAAATTCCAGTTATACTTTTTGCTGAAGGGACAAAATATATTGATAATAAAATTTAAAAGGAAGCCAAAATTCATATGACTACTAGAGCTAGGTGAAGGATATGGAGTTCAATTGTATTTATGGTAATATTTTCTATCCCACCTTTTGATCAAATGCTTCCAAGCTGGTTTATAACAGATTAAAAATTCCTCCTCAACAGATGAGGCCATCAGACCAGAGATCCTTTGGGTTAAAAAAAATGCTACAAAAAGTAAGCATGCTGGAGCTGCCCTTGCATGCATGCACATGTGTGGAGGAATGGGAGAAAAGTTCACAAAGGAGTGCCATGGGTCGGGCAAAGATGATGATGCCCTGTGTATGTAAGCTAACTGAACACATGAAAGAAGTGTGATGATCTCACTAATCCCTGATTGACTTACAGCCGACGATTCACAGCCAAAAATCCACAACAGGTCATCAAGGTCTTTTTCGGTTACAGTTTCATCAAGAGATACTCCAAGCTATTGGCAATTGGAAGAAAAGAAAGGGGTGGGGGGAACAAAACCCTGGTTCATCAGTAGAGAAGTGCTGCACAATCTGCAATAAGCTCAAACTAAAATGTAAGAGCAATACTGTATGTAAAATACCTGCCCATTAAGACACTTTCAAAATGAAGCTTATATTATGGACATAGTCTTAATCTACAGTAATTGAATGTTGTACATAATGTGCACTATGCTGTTTGGATGAATTCATAATTTTTTATCCATTATGCTCAAACCAAACAAAAACATATAGCTAAGAAACTGCTATACTTTTTTTTTGGGGGGGGTATTCTTTCAAGTTATATTTAATAGCCCTATCATTCAATAGGCCTGACAGAATTGTGCGCTAAATAATTTCTACAAAGCATGCATATACAGTATTAGGTCTGAGGTGGAATGAAAATCAACTCTGTGAATATGAACATGCAATGAAAAGACAGAAAAGTTGGATGTCTTTGCCACTCCACTCTCCACCTATGGATTATACTTGGAAGGATCTGCAACACTCGGCAAAATTCTGCAGGTGTAGGTATGCCCACATAAAACATATCTGGGCACTGGACATCACTAGTTTACGCAAATCTAATGCTTCATCACCCCCTTTTGGGTTCCAAACCCCCCCTTACTCCAAGAGAAGCCTTTGGGAGCCTTGGGACAGAGGGAGGAGGCCTACGATAGTAAGAAATTGCCATCAGATCACTGCTACCAGTTCCATTTCCAGAGATGGCAATCTGGCAGTATTTCTTTGGCAATTACAAGGGCACACACATACACACAGTATCCTGAAGCTCCCACAGGCTTGCTCTGGGGAAAAAGGGAACCCCAGGGAGCCTTTGAACCTGAAATAGGGGGAGTAGAAAACATCCTGTTTACTGAAGCAAATGATTTCCAGTGCCCAGATCTAGTTTATGTATGAAGAAGATAGAGCTGAAGATAATGGGTTACATTTTCAACAATTAACTTTTGAGAGTAACAAGGGCTTAAAGAGTAACCCTATATATTAAAAGATGTGACTGAAGGCATCATAACCTATTGATATCTGACCAGCAACATCTGTTCATCACTTTTTTCACTAAACATCTGAGGTCTAGAAATAGTCTCCCAGGACAAAATTTAGGCCACTTTCTCACCTTTTTGTCCTCAAAAAAGGTAATGGACAAGTAACAGTGATTACAAATCACTGTTTCAGGGGAAGGGGCTTGTGAAAAAAAACTGCATCTAAAATTTAACTTTCCAAGCTCTGGAAGACTAAGCAAAAGCAGGAGGAACATCTCCTAGGATATACTTCAATTACTACTTACTGTGCCATCACTGTAAATCCGCAGGTTTACCTTCCTCTGGGATGCCCTGTGCAAGACTTCTTGGATGTCACATCCACACTGGATTTTCAAGGTATCAAAAAACAGGTCATGTTGGAGTTTATGACCAGCTCTCTTCAGGCCTAGCAGAAACAATATGTGAACTCTTTGTTCCACTGGCAGATCCCTTTTCTGTAAGGTTCTGCAGATTCTATGCCCATGTATCTTTCAGTTGCTGTTATTTTATTAACAGCGATGGCAGGATTACTCCGCACTGAGTGATGGTATTATAACAGAGTTACCTAAATTTGTTCACATCTGGTCACAGCAGTGACCATATCTGTCTTGTGCATCACTACATTTTCCTTGCTCCCAGTTGTTTACATATTCTCCAAGAGCGGCAGTGACTCTTCCAATGAACACTTTTCCAATTTACTGTAATACAAGTTGAGCTTCTGCAGGGAAGATTTAAATTTCTAAAGCATCATCTTCATACAACCATTGAATAGACACTCACCTTCAGCTAAGATCAGAGTGGCATTATGTACCCGCTTCGCAATATGCTTTAATCCATGAGCACCATGATAGATTCCAAACATGGCAGCCATATTAGCTAGAAGGGCCTACAAGGCATGAAGGCGGGAGAACAAGTAAGCAAGCCAATCTGTTAATGTAAATGGATTTTTAAAACAGAACTTTAAAAACTTTGAACATTGCCTTTTCAAGAATGTCCTGATTAGGCTACACAACTACAGGTTATAATGACATGTCTGAAATGTCACAGTAGTGATATAATCATTTAAAGCTCCCGAAAGTAAATGTACAAAAGGTTACACTTTTTTCTAACTTCCTAAAGTGCCATTTTTCAAAACTGGCTGTTGAACTGAGCAAGTCATTTCCACTTTGTTTTTTTTTTCCCCTCAGGAGAGGCATTTTGGCATGATGGGACAAATATCCAAATATTTTACTAATGCTAATAGTTACATAATAGAACAACCGCACTGTCACTGCCATTGGAGTATAGAAAGGAAGACATGGAGCCGCCGGTGCCTGAGGAGAGAGCAATGGCAGAATCTGCCCAGTAAGCAGTGCTTGTGCCCAACTTCGTACCAAGGAGGATTTTGATTTCCCTACACTACCCTGTGGCTGCACCAAGCAAGGGCAGGGGTAGGTTATTCCAGTGTGGCTAGGTGCCCATTTTCTGCCCTTGGGACCCAAAATGCCGCCCCTGTCAAAGATGAAATTGGAAGTGGCTAGAGGTCCACTTTTAGTTTTGAAAAATGGGTATTTGGGGTAGGGGGTGTTTAACAAGTTCAGTAACTATTTTAGGTGAGTTATGATTCCTGAAAACTTTCAGAAGCTGCAATTCTCCTTCCTCCCTCCCTCCCTCCCTCGGCCATAAAAACAGGGAGACTGGAGAAGGGCTTAGAGCAGTTGCTTATAGCCCCAGGACCACACTTTGCCCACCCCTGATCTACTTACTGCTTCCTAGCTGGAAAACCAGTGGCTTAGTTGAATGCTGGAAGCAGAATGATAACGCAGTGGCTTTTCAGTTACAGAACTGCTTATTTTGTGGAAATAACCAGGGAAATCACTCCCCACCCTCCACAGACCTTGCCAGTCTCCAAGATGAAGCCTACTTAATGCAGCACACAAGGCAAGGACTGTCATGAGCCAGTTCCCCAGCACAGGCAGAGGATCACTGTACAAGGGTTCACCTGTGCAGTGCAGATGTTGCTTGTAGCCTTATCCCTCCTGATATGCTGCTCTCGGGTTTGCAAAGCAAGCCGATAAACTTCTTTTCCATTAGCATCCCTTGAGCAACACAAGAAAAGATTGTCCCCTTATTAAATCTAAGACAAAGAGGCAGACTGCTTCTGATAAAAAGATAACTAGCACTCATTTCTGGTTTTAAAAAAAGGCATGGTAAAGCTGCTAAGCCTGAACGAAATAAAAAGTATCACGAGCTGTTCTAAACTATTATGGAACAAATTTGCATGTCAGAGTATCCTTTTTTTCAGTATGACTTGAAATAAAATGGAAGAACTGGATGCAATTTATCACTTCCATATTATATTCCTGTGAGACAAGATATAAAGGCAGGTCCTACAAAGACTGTCAAGCCGTGTGAGCAGCAAGGAAGTCCAAACCCGCCTAGCAAAGATGATGGTTCTTTCATTGCCTCCACTAATGACAGCGTTCAGACTGTATCAAATCAAGATGGTGGAGAGGGGCTAAACATACCATCCTCCTTAACTAGTCTTCCTTAATTCATAGTCTGTATGCTATTAAAATAAAGCAGACTTGCTTTTATGTGAATGTATTTTCTGCAGCAAGATTTAGAAGATGGAGAAAAGCTCAAGGAGTGGCAAACACTATCTTAGAAGGTTGGAATTTTGCAAAACCTGCCAAGACATTCTTCAGTTCCCTGGAAATTACTCAGATTCAAAACTTCAGCTGAAAGTTAGCTCACCTTGTAACTCCCACCATCCTTCCAGGCATCATCCTCACCAGATTCTCCTTGACAGCAAAAAATGCTGCATGTGGCCCCCCATAACAAAGAGGTACCCCAAACCTCTGAGAGCTACCCAGAGCAACATCAACTCCAAACTCTCCTGGAGGTCTCAAAATGCACAGAGCTAGCAAGTCGGTAGCACAGCAGACAAGAGTCTGAAAGAAGACAAGAGGATAGTTGTCAATGTCTTTTACAAGTAACAGTCTATAAGGTAAAGGTAAAGGTTCCCCTTGACATTTTTATTCCAGTCGTGTCCGACTCTAGGGGGCGGTGCTCATCCCGTTTTTCAAGCACCAGAGCCAGCGCTTGTCTGAAGACAGTTTCCGTTGTCAAGTGGCCAGCGTGACTAGGGAACACCGTTTTACCTTCCCACCAAATGGTACCTATTTACCTACTTGCATTTACACACTTTCGAATTGCTAGGTTGGCGAGGAGCTGGGACAAAGCGACGGGAGCTCATTCTGTCGCGTGGATTCGAACTTACAACTGCTGGTCTTCTGACCCTGCAGCACAGGCTTCTGCGGTTTAGCCCGCAGCGCCACCACCTCCCTGTACAAGCCTATACACGCCAATATAATCAATAATACAAACTACAGTGACCTAAAATATCTAAGAGTCACACTAATCTTTTTCAAATAAAAAGTCAGACACAAAACACATGCAACACAACAGTACATTAATGGCTGGCTTTCATTGTGCATTGTGAACATAGGACCAAACATATTCCCAATTGCTCATATACAACAAGAGAATATAATGTTGTAGCTAACATATATGATGAGCATGAGGAATTTGTCTTAAATATCAAGTCAGAATACTGGCCTATACTGTGAGAAATCAGATGACTGAATGCAGACAAGCAGATATAATTATACAGAGGAATATGCCTGCAGATCTGCTACCTCTACTGAAATTAAACAGGATGGAGAAGCTATGTATGGAAATTCCTATACTCTAAGAATCTGTTGAACAGGAAAACAGGGTTCTACAGCTGCCATTACAGTAACTAAAACTTGATGGGGACATAAAATATTGTGGGATATTATTATTGCCTTGTTTTTACCCCATTCTGATGGGCTCGTTCAACCAGCTCACTGAAGTCTTCCACTTTTCCCTCAGTATCTGGGTACTGAAACAACACTCCACTGATGTCTTTACCACTGAAGTCCATCTCGTGAGGCAACTTCAGCTCAACAACAATGCCAGTGTAACTGAAAAGCAAGAGTTCAATGCATCAGTAGAACAAACTATTTCCTACGGAATCCCTCCAGAATCCTCTAAACAGAACTTAGAAAGAAAGAGAAAAAAACCCAAGACTATCTGACAGAACATTAAAAAAACAAGGGTCTAAGTCGAAGGTCACATTCCCAGTGCCCCTCCTGGTTTCTCTGGTGGGGAAAAATTTGCTTGGAAAGTTTCCAAGCTCCCACCCCCACCCCCAGAGCAGCTTTTTGTGCATGGGAGCTGCTGGATCGTTGGGGGAGGGGGTGCATTCACAGAAGCTGTTTCCACAGATACAACAGTGAGTGCTTGAGATTTACCTTAATTTACTTAAACAAGAACTATTTCTAGATAAGCAATAGCCAAATTTAGTATTCATTCAATCTTATTAGTATACCACCTCACCCTCAAAGAGTATTCAAATGTTGAGTGGGTTTTGGTCTTTGTTTGCTTGTTTGTTTTGCCCTATAGTGGAAATCTATAAAGGAAATCTCAGAGAAACATTACTTTGCTCTAGTCTGCACCACCGCTATCGTCTGAGGATGGCATCTGACGTCAACGTAAAACTTCCTCCGCTTATTATGTCTATTGGAAAGAGAAAAATCACACACATACAAAGCATAATTACTTCAAATGTGTTAAAAACAGTTTTAATTATAAGCCAGTAGGTTTCTACAGTCCACATTGTGCAAGCAAAAATAATTAGCACTTCTTGGTCTGTTTATGATCTATTAGCCAAAGATAACCAAAGGGAACATTCATTTTCTTTGCCTCTGATTGTCAGTTGTTGTAGGGTAACTAAGTCTATTATTAAAACATTTATATGCACTCTTTATGTAGATTGTTGCCACGTTGCTTTGTCTGTGGATTTCCTAAGACCATACCGGTCATCACTGTGGAAGAACAGGTTGTTTACCTGTAGCTGTGGTTCTTCGAGTGGTCATTGGTGAACTCACATCAAGGGGCTAGTTGTGCATGCACACTCCATCTAGGAACCTTCCAGAGCTAAGCTGAGGTGTTTGGGTGGCAGATCCCTCCTCAGGGTGTGCTCTATCCATTCCATCCTATTCACCTCAGTTTTTGGTCTGCCGTAAAGATACGGACATATTGTGAAAACCCTCAGGGTGATGGCAAGGCCAAAGAGAAGGACGTAGAATTGGTAGATATGATGACCAATCATGAACTGGAGAAAGTGCTTCTGGGATAAGTAAATATCAATATGAAAATACGGTAAGTATCTTAAAGATCTAGTGTGGCAAAGAGAATGGGCTGGATGGTCATTTGGAAATGCTTGATATGTATGTATGAATTCATGCTTCTGAGGTCAGTAATTGCCTCAGGACATCATTCCATTTGGGAACGGTGATGTAGTGGGAATGGAAACCTAATCCAGCACAATGAGGAGGAACTCTGGATACCTCCCTTGGTAAATAGAATGGAGAATTCACCATGAAGGACAGGGGGTAGTGGAGTGATTGAAGATGCACTTGTAGGGGGTAATGTACAGAACTCCAGGGCATAACCATGTGGACAATAGTGAGAACCCAGTTGTCAGTAGTAATGCCTTGCCAATGGTGGTAGAAGAGGGCAAGATGATCTGCAAAGGAAGCTGAATAGTCAGATCCAGCAGGAAATGTGACTGGAGGTCATTTTCTTATGGAAGGACAGTCAGTTCCACGCGGTGTGGGATCTAATGGAAGATGCAGGCAGAGACTGTATGAGTGTCAAAAGGGTTTGAAAGGCAGCAGTGCTGTAAGTGCTGTAAGTATTGCAGGGCGGGAAGGATTTAGATGGACAATGAGGAGCATTCATTACTTTGGGGTCGATACAGCGTCTCTTTGCTCTGGTTCTCATGGTCTAACTTGTCATTTGCCATTTTGCTAAACAGCCCTAGCTCACTGAACAAGAGGTCCTCAATAGTGAAGTGAATGTCTGGAGAGAATCCAGAGGAACAAAGTCACGCATGTCAGTGGAGGGTGACCGAGGTAAGTGAAGGATTTCAGAGCATTTGGCCAAGTGCCTGGTGGCAATAATCTGCTGACCCACTAAACAGTGAGGCTCTGCTTAAAACATGAGGAATGTATCCCTGTAATCATCAGGGAGGTGTCCTAAAACAGATAATATTTTTTTCCAAATATATTGCTGATAGGCTTCTATGCATGCAGGATAATTAGCAGTCTTCAAGGATAAGGCGGCTGAGATGTAATGCTGCTGTCTCACGGCATCTAGCTTTCTGCCCTCTTTATTGGATGGAGCTGAGTTGGGTTTTGACCTGGATTTTTCCTGCAAGGCGTCCACAATTATTCAATTAAGTGTGGGGTGTTTAAAAAGAAATCCACAACTAATCTCTTTATAAAGGTGCTCAACTTTCTTTGAAGCAGAGGGAACTGACGAAACGTACCTCTGTGACTGTTATGTCAGGTGCAGAAGAGAAGGGAGTACAGTGGTGCTCTGCTTAATGCTTACCCCGCTTGACAACGAATCCGCTTCACAATGAAGTTTTTGTGATCGCTTTTGCGATCGCAAAACGATGTTTTAATGGGCAAAAACCGCTTTACAAAGATCAGTTCCCTGCTTCGGGGCAAGGAGGGGGAGGACATATTTAGTGGGAATGTTGTCAGACAAAGAATGGATGGTTACCATGCGAATGGCAATATTAGGATTCCAGCAGATAAAACAAAAACTTGGACAGCTAGAAGGCCTGATTATGGGGAAACCATTAGAGGCTAAATAGCAATTGAATGAAATTGAAACTCCAGACCAGTTTTTATTGAGAGAGATGCCAGGTAACATGGTTGGTAACATAGAGGGGATTGGAGGCTTCCACGTGGGATACCCAGCTACAATAGTCAGAAAAGGCGATGTTAAAAATCAGACTACCGTTTTGGATTTAACTTTATCCCCCCAAGATTGGAAGAAAATAGAGGCACAGAAATGGGAAAAATGTACTGAGAAAATATGGGAAGTGGCAGAAATGGATAGCTTTCCAGATAGGCTGATAGGTCCATGGCAGAAGGAAAATCAAAGAGGGGATGTGTTCTATAATTGGCCTCGATTTTATGATAGAGTTGGAATAACTTACTTAAATTAAAACATGAATATAAGCAGATATATGGAGGATAATCAAGTAGAATTTTTTTGTACTGGAAAATGAGTGGATCAGAGGCATACATACTTAATATGAATAGAATGGATGATTATATACTCTGTGTTCTCCTATCCTCAAACCTTTTTTTCCCATCCCCTGTACTCCCTTTTACCTTTTGTATTCCGTATCCCATTCCTAGTAGTTTGAAAATAAAAATAATCAAAAGAAAAAAAAGGGAACCGATTCCTCGCTTTATGACGATCAAAACAGCTGATCGTCGGGTTTCCAAAATGGCCACTGGCTGCTCAAAATGGCTCCCTGCTGTGTTCAGGAAGGAATTTTTCGCTGCACAGGCATGGAAAATGGCCACCCCATGGAGGATCTTCTCTGGACGCTGAGGTATTTAGCCCATTGGAATGCATTGAACCGGTTATCAATGCATTTCAATGGGCTTTTTTATTTCGCTTGACGAGGATTTCGCTCTACAGCGATTTTGCTGGAATGGATTATCCTCGTCAAGTGAGGCACCACTGTATGGGTATTGATCCTGGACAAGCAAACTGGGCCTGAACACTGTGAAATATGGAGTCAGTGACTTGTTCCAGTGGGGTCTGCACATCAAGTTCAAGAACTGCTGTCATGCATAGAAGTGGGTCAGCAAAAAGACAGATCATGTGAGGTTTGGGATGGGATGCCCAAATCAAAAGAGGAACTGGAATCACAGGAGTCCTTATGACCTGTGCATTTGCTGTAGTGGTACTGAGGCTGGCATCTGTTGAACAGGTCAGTTGGGTACAAGGCATGCTAGTAAATAGGGTTGTGCTAATAATGGAAGCCCTGTTGGGAGGAGCTGCTACAATGAAACTGGAATGGTTGATGGCGGTGCAGACCAGGCAAGCTGGCGGGTCGATGCCATGGCCAGTATTGGAAAAGCACCTTAAGTGGCAGCCGATTCCAATGTCGGCGTTGTAGCCACTGAGGCCAACAGCACTGGTAAAGTGTCTGATATGATAATGGCAGACCTCGATAACCTTCTCTTTCAGAAGGGCTGATAGAGATAGCATTGCCAGGTTTAGTACCAAGGGAACTCAGTCCAGTTATAGAGGTTTTGACAAAGTTGCTGATGTTTATGCCATAGGTGGTCATTCTGATTTTTTTTCAAAGTAATTGGAATGGACTGAAACAGGTGACAGGTTAGGAAATCCAATTATAAAATTGCTCTGTCACTGAGAATTGGGAGTCTGGCCTCCCAATTTTCTCATCCCTGAGGAGTAAAGACCTTATGATGTGTACAGTTCTGAGTGTTGTGACTTCCTCCAAGATACACTAAGCATTTGGAATGGCCATCCAATAAGATGATTTTTGCAGGACAAGTTACACATTTCTTAAAAGGCTGAGAGCCATGCAATGCCAAGGAAAGGGAGGTTCTCCAACGTCTGCACTGATGGTGGATGAAAAGAAACTGAGGGGAACAGGATGTAATGGGCAGGCCACACCCTCAGAAAAGGGCACAGCTCCTGCCCAAACACCTTAGATCAGCTCTGGAAAGTTCCAAGATGGACTGCACATGCACAGTTAGCCCACTGCTATGCATACACAAAGCTCGCAAAGAAGCAACATGGTGCTGGACTAGACAGATCTTGGTCTGAACCAGCAAGGTACTCCTTATGTTCACTCTGTTATGATTTATTCAACTCAGAATTCATTTCTTCTTCTGTAACTCTTGTTTTCTTTGTGCTATCTTTTAAATTAGAGGTCTGTGGGAAGTGCTTCTTGAACACAAACAACAACACTTAGCTCCTGAGCTACTTCATAAATAAAAAAGCATTCAAATTATTTTTTATTTGAGTGTATTACCTGTGGCATAACTGCATAGCTTCTGCTGCAGCTGTTCCTTCATCCAGTAATGAAGCATTGGACACATCCATTCCTGTGATGTCACAGACCATAGTCTGGTAATTCAGTAAACTCTCCAGCCTTCCTTGAGAGACCTCTGGCTGGTAAGGAGTATACTGAGTAATCCTATTAAAAATAACATTAATCTATGTTGTACCTGTCCAAAGAAAGCAAAAACAACTACACATTTTGCAATGTCATAGCTGTTTACCTTACGGCCTGCAATGCTACCCCACGACTCCATTAAAAAAACATTTAGCACATTTATGTTCCAGAAGACTGAGCTTTCACTCTGGGGGTTTCAGGAGCTCCTCTAGGGCCCTCGGCCTTCCAGTTTTGCTGTGATAAAGCAAATCTGGAAATGGCAGTCCAAGCATTTATGGTTTACTTTTTTTAATGGCTGAAAACAATGCCTGACAGACACATACCCTAATCTGGCCCTGCAGCCCCCTGCAATAGCTATCCCACTCTGTGAGCAGGGTAGGGAAAATGCCATTCGACTTTGCTCTATGTTCGTAGTATTTTACAAGCAAAACATGCAATATGTGACTCAACTCTTAAAACAGGAAACTATTTGCTCCTGAGAAATAATTGCCATCCTTCATGCCTATCTTCTAACAGCTATTGCAGTTCCTGCTAAAAATGTTCAGGTTCATTCATTTGTCCATTTAAGATTTTCTGCTTGGTATCATCCGATTGTTATGATTTTTCTTTTTTAACTTTTAAGTGAATGAACAGAAACATACACAATTCCTGGCTGAAACAAACTAGAATGCAGCCTACTGCATCCTCTTGTGGCTGCATAAATGTTATTATCAAAACATGAAGTTTCACTCTAGTTAGTCAAAACACCCAAGCAGCTTGCCACAGGACATAATGGATTTGGCAAAGTATGCTTAGTTTTAGTGCATCTTCTGCATGAAACAAATGCTTGCTTTCAGAAGAAGTGTCTGCCCATGGACATAGGGGAAAAAATTTGAGCAACAAACACTACATCAAAACTTTTCTGATTTAAGTGCCACAGAGGGGTTTTGGTTTATTGAGAGAGAACTTAGGAACACCAATTTAGTAATGAAGTTGGTAATGTTCACCGTCCAAAAGAGAGTCACAGGAGACATTTAAACTTTTTAAGTTAACTGTTAGGAACAGGCAAGGAGTTCACCTTTGTTATGCAATAATTGTACTGGTTCACTTAGCAGTGTATTAACTGGGATTTAGAGATCTAAGTTAGGCACATAAAAAAGCTTTGACATGCCTTGTGGTTTTAAAAATAATAATTTCTCCCTTTGAACAGCAGAAAGCAAAGCTGCACAAAATAGTTTGGAAAATTCCCTAACTGTGAATATAAGTTTTGTCATCTGGTGGGGGCCGTCCAGGCTAAGACTATAATCTTTTTGCAGACTTCAGGCCTCAGATTTCAGTACATTCATTTTGTTTAGGCCAGGGACTGGCAACCTTGGTGTGGCTAAAGATTTTTTTTTTTACATTGATTGGCTGCTTGGAGGCCACACTTCAAAGTGAAAACAGGTAAGGTGGAAAAAGGCATGGCTAAAATGATTAATTAGCCAATTTCTTTCTTAACTTTTAAAAAAATTATTACAGTTTTTCAGTATCTACTCAATAAATAAAGTTTATGATTTAAGACTTAATAAAGTACCTTTGACTGGCTGAAATCTTATATAAAAAACTCTGTATGAAATCAACGTGCAACAGATTGTTGTTGTTGTTGTTTAATCGTTAAGTCGTGTCCAACTCTTCATGACCCCATGGACCACAGCATGCCAGGCCCTCCTGTCTTTCACTGCCTCCCGGAGTTTGGTCAAATTCATGTTGATAGTTTTCATGACACTGTCCAACGATCTCGTCCTCTGTCGTCCCCTTCTCCTCTTGCCTTCACACTTTCCCAACATCAGGGTCTTTTCCAGGGAGTCTTCTCAGGAGATGGCTAAAGTATTGGAGCCAGTGAGCAATCAGGGTTGATTTCCTTCCGAATTGATAGGTTTGTTCTCCTTGCAGTCCAGGGGACTCTCAGGAGCCTCTTCCAGCACCACAATTCAAAAGCATCAATTCTTCAGCAGTAAGACTTCTTTATGGTCCAGCTCTCACTTCCATACATCACTAATGGAAAACCATAGCTTTGACTATGCAGAACTTTGTCAGCAAAGTGATGTCTCTGCTTTTTAAGATGCTGTCAAGGTTTGTCATCAGTTTCCTCCCAAGAAGCAGGCGTCTTTTAATTTCATGACTGCTGTCACTATCTGCAGTAATCATGGAGCCCAAGGAAGTAAAATATGTCACTGCCTCCTTATTGTCCCCTTCTATTTGCCTGGAGGTGAAGGGATCAGTGGCCATGATCTTAGTTTATTTTTTTATGTTGAGCTTCAGACCATTTTTTGCGCTGTCCTCTTTCACCCTCATTAGAGGTTCTTTAATTTCTCCTCGCTTTCTGCCATTACAGTGGTATCATCTGCATATTTGAGGTTGTTGATATTTCTTCCGGCAATCTTAATTCCGGCTTGGGATTCTTCCAGTCCAGCCTTTCGCATGAGGTATTCTGCATATAAGTTAAATAAACAGGGAGACAATATACAGCCTTGTCGTACTCCTTTCCCAATTTTGAACCAATCAGTTGTTCCATATTCAGTTCTAACTGTTGCTTCCTGTCCCACATATAGATTTCTCAGGAGATGGATAAGATGGTCAGACACTCCCATTTCTTTAAGAACTTGCCATAGTTTGCTGTGGTCCACACATTCAAAGGCTTTTGTGTAGTCAATGAAGCAGATGTTTTTTCTGGAACTCTCTGGCTTTCTCCATAGTCCAGCGCATGTTAGCAATTTGGTCTCGAGTTCCTCTGCCCCTTCGAAATCCAGCTTATACTTCTGGGAGTTCTCGATCCACATACTGATGAAGCCTGCCTTGTAGGAGTTTGAGCATAACCTTGCTAGCGTGTGAAATGAGTGCAATTGTACGGTAGTTGGAGCATTTTTTGGCACTGCCCTTCTTTGGGATTGGGATGTAGACTGATCTTTTCCAATCCTTTGGCCACTGCTGAGTTTTCCAAACTTGCTGGCATATTGAGGGTAGCACCTTAACAGCGTCGTCTTTTAAGATTTTAAATAGTCTGACTGGAATGATATCACCTCCACTGGCCTTGTTGTTAGCCATGCTTTCTAAGGCCCACTTGATTCCACTCTCCAGGATATCTTGCTCAAGGTCAGCAGCAACACTATCTTGTCCGGGACATCCAGATCTTTCTGGTATAATTTCTCTGTGTATTCTTGCCACTGTTCTTGATGTCTTCTGCTTCCATAAGGTCCCTCCCATTTTTGTCCTTCGTCATGTCAATCTTTGCACAAAATGTTCCTTTCATATCTCCAATTTTCTTGAACAGGTCTCTGGTTTTTCCCTTTCTATTATTTTCCTCTGTTTCTTTGCATTGTTCATTTAAGAAGGCCCTCTTTCTCCTTGCTATTCTTCAGAAGTCTGCATTCCATTTTCTGAAACTTTCCTTATCTCCCTTGCATTTTGTTTCCCTTCTCTTCTCTGTTATTTGTAAGGCCTCGTTGGACAGCCACTTTGCTTTCTTGCATTTCCTTTTCTTTGGGATGGTTTTTTTTTTTTTTGCTGTCTCCTGTACAATGTTACAAGCCTCCATCCATAATTCTTCAGACACTCTGTCCACCAAATTGAGTTCCTTAAATCTGTTCTTCGCTTCCACTGTATATTCATTAGAGATTTGGTTTAGATTGTACCTGAATAGCCCAGTGGTTTTTCCTACTGTTTTGTTTAAGCTTGAGTTTTGCTATAAGAAACTGATGATCAGCTCCAGGTTTTTGCTGACTGTATAGAGCTTCTCCATCTTTGGCTGCAGAGAACATAACCAATTTGATTTCGGTAGTACCCATCTGGTGATGTCTATGTGTAGTCTCGCCTCTTGTGTTGTTAAAGTGCAACAGATAATGTCCAAGAAAATGTATTAATGTACGACAAATCATATCTAAAACAGGATTTCAGTCAATATGTAAAAATCAAATTTATTCCTTTGGGCACATTCATCTAACAGAATCACAGAACTGTAAGTCGGTGACTCCCTGATAGTTAACAATCCCCAAGACTTAAGCTGCTTAATCAATTAAACTTAAGCTCTTAAAAGAACTAAAGGCTTATTCCCCTACAAACCACAGTTAAGGTCTAAGAAATAAATGCTGTAGAAATTCTTGGAAAGAAGGTGAGAAGATGGGCTGTTTAAATTCACACTGACAAAAAGGCTTGCTTGGTGTCTTACTAAGGGGCATGTACAGATTTAATGATTTTTCATCAACGATTGGCAGCAAACTTGAGACTTGAAGAGTCTCAACCATTCTGGATAGCCACGGAAGACACTGGTCTGAAATTAAGGGCAGGAGAGTCTTACCTGCAGACCACACCTTTTCCCAGATTTTATATCTGGCTCTTGCCATCACTCTAATATCTTAACATTCTAAAATGTTTACATCTTGATTCTGTTTGGGCCTTTTTTAAACTTGGTTTTACAGTAATATTTATTTATTACTTGCCCTTGATGAGAACTAGCACAATGGCATTGCTTTTGTTGTTCAGTTGTTAAGTTGTGTCCAACCCTTCATGATCCCATGGACCAGAGCACGCCATGGCATTGCTAGCTGGCTAGAATACATACATTTAAATGAAGAAATCACTAAGAAATAGCATGATTTTAAATAAACTCATTCATGATGAATAAAATCTTTGAAATCATACATTTTTCTCACACCATAATTACTTTTTGGACTAGTAAGAAAGCAATTATCTTCTTTCTTGAGTGAAAAAAAATTAGCCTTCCTATACTGGTTCGGGGGGGGAACAATACACAGGCCCACCCCTATTTTTGTGTGCTGTTGCGCCCAACAGGCCTTTTGCTCTTGTGAAAATGAAGTGAATCAAGTTCCCCAAATGTACCAGAAAGTGCAATTCTACTTTAAGCAAGACATGCAGCCCCAGTGGGCCTTGTTTTAGCAAAAACAAAAGGCCAAAGAAGGTAAAAACTTTTTAAAAGCAGAAGCGAACCCTCCACAACTTCTAGCCTGAATGAAAAGGAACAGTGCAGGTCACAGAAAGTCCTGCTGCAAGGATCTGGGCCACAGCTATGGCAGATTTACACTCACACTAATATTATTATCTATGTAAGTTCTTCTTCCACCCCATCTCAATATTTACACTGTTACTGAATGCCTCTATTAAATACATGTACATTTCACATTTTAGGATTATCTCATCATCTCCATTAGGAGAGCAATGCCTTGTTCTGCCTTTAACTAAAAAGAAGTGTAGCATAATCCAATGCAACTAAAGCGTACAGCATTGCACACACGTTAAGAAATCGCTTACAGCAATATTATTATAAATGTAAATAAACATCATACAGGCAAATACTGCTATGACAAACTAGATTTCGTGGGTTAAGTCTAGACTTATTGTCAATTCATTCAAGAAGCCAAACATTCTTTCTATTGTCTGCCTATTCATTGATGTTCCTGTCACGTCATTTGAATTAATTAGCTTGGTTTCTAGGGCAACACCACAGCAGACATTGTGAAAACAATCAGGAAGCATAGGCACGAAAATGTGTGCAGCCTAACATAGCCTCATAATGTCACACATTTAACAGCTGATTGTAGGTTAGTGAGCCAAACAATTCAACTTAGATTTTAAGCCATTTTGATCTATACACTTAATGCCAAATGTAAAAAGAGGAGTACCATATTGTCTAAGGACAAAACTCTGAGACATTCTAAAAGCCTCTCTTTAAAATGCAGTTATAAATACTGTACCTGAAAGGTACAAAAGCCATTTTGGTTCACATTTAGAAAATTAGCTGTTTCAAGCAAATTTCCACCCACTATTAGACTGTGGAAATTTTACAAGGTATTTTAGCTCATTTATTTTAATAACAAGATTTCACTATAATACTACTGAATGGCATCAATTTTGTTTTTCTCTAAAAACTAAACATAACAGGAAAGGAAATAAAGAGCAGATTCATGCAAACTCATTGTTTTCCAGTGTCTGCATTGAAAGGCACATATACAACTAGCTGAATATACGAGTAAAACAACATAAACCACATTTTCTTAAAAGCTTGACTAGAACTACCATGTTTTCATAAGTCAGATTCATGTAAACTGAATGCATATAAATTCACTAACAACCAGAAATAAAATAATTTGTTTGAAAATTGCTTCTCAGTTTAAACTAAAACTTTTAGAAACCAATTTAATGGCTAGGGACTGTTGAGTCTCAACTGACATAGAAAAGAAAATGGCATAACTATCTGATTTTGGATTACGGCCTTAATGATCTTACAGAAATGGAGGATTTGGTTTGTGATCTGCATTACTTGAGTGGTGAAGTTTAGTAAAGGCAAAGGTTCCCCTTGACAATTTTTGTCCAGTCGTGTTGGACTCTAGGGAGCGGTGCTCATCCCCGTTTTCAAGCCATAGAGCCAGCGTTTTGTCTGAAGACAATCTTCCGTGGTCACATGGCTAGTGCGACTTAGACACGGAATGCTGTTACCTTCCCACTGAGGTGGTCCCTATTTATCTACTTGCATTTGCATGCTTTCGAACCGCTAGGTTGGCGGGAGCTGGGACAAGCAACGGGCACTCACTCTGTCGCGTGGATTCGATTTTACAATTGCTGGTCTTCTGACCCTGCAGCACAGGCTTCTGCGGATTAGCCCACAGCACCACCACATCTCTCCTTGGTGAAGTTTAGTAGACAACTAATAAATCAATTCTCCACTATCCACCACCATTTCATGCATTGTATATGGTGCTATAAAACAAAACTTGCAAAAACTAATCTTAAAAGATGAATCTTTGCTTGCCAAATCTGGCATTGCATGCTGTTCGCTTGATAAAACTGTTAATTGTTTGCAAAAATTATAAAGAACTAACACAAGAACAAAGTCCTTGCTCTTTTGACACCATTTCTCCTGATCTTTCAATTCTGTTGTCATCCAAAAATTAATTTTACATACCCATATACATTTTCTATATTTACAAAATAATGGAGACATATGTACTTGAATGGGATGTACTTTTGCAGACCACACTTTTCCATATTTCCTCTGAACACTTGACAACTGTGTTGGTATCTCCAAAGATATACATATAGTGTACAGTAGTTACATCAGGAGCAATTACTAGTGTGCTTCTGAATCATTTTGAATGCTTAAATTCAAGTATGCCCGACAACTGTAAAGTAGTGACCGGTACCAGAAGGAGTGTAGAATCTAACACTTCCCTTGTACATTATCAACTGAAGTAGAATATTCCACAAATGCGTATTTCTAAGTATCTAGACCACAGTTTTATAATATATGGGAATAGGTTCTATGGGACTCAGTGGGATTTATCCCTGAATTGACATGGATTATATATACTTTCAGTTGCTCATGATTCTTCCATCCACTAGATAATGCAGGAACATAACATACAGGTCTTTTTCAAAAAAGGATGCAGACAGAAAGCCACCAACAGTCTATGGATTAGCCATATTAGCCTTAAGCTAGTATGCACACCGTGATATTAACCAGAAAGGGAACTGAAGAGTTTTCTTTTTCACTTAGTTTGAAATGGCTTGCCTTAAATGGTGACTATAACTGCTGCAGCCAGAGAGAGCACACAGCTCTTTCATCTTGCAACCACTTGCACAAAATTATTTTCTACTTGCACTGAGTAGATAAATGTCAAGTTTCTCATTTTCTGAATTAAAATGTCATAGCAATGACTGTAAATATAGAAAACCATTTACCTGTTCCTGCACACAAATCTAGTTCCTTTACCAAAACTAGTAAACTGGCATACAGTTCTTATTAACGATGAATACACACACACACACACACACACACACACACACACACAGAGAGAGAGAGAGAGAGAGAGAGAGAGAGAGAGAAAACAAAAACAAGATTTCTATTCCTTTGATAAAATCTGATTTTGACATAATTTTCCTGTCATTAACATCCTGAATCACCACAACAGGTGCCATTTATGTGTTCCCATATATTAACAATACGTACGACACAGCAATGTGTGTGTTTAATGAGAAAACAATGTACTTTACCATCCTGCATTCTCCAACAGATTCCTCACAATGGCCTGGGGGGCTGCACAGTTGTAATATCCCATACCAATATAGGACCTCCAGATCTTGTTCTTGCTGGCAATATTGTGTAAGGTTTCAAGAATTTCATTTTCACCTAATTAGAAAGAATGTTACAGAAGAACTCTTACAATTGATGACAATGACA
Source organism: Pogona vitticeps (assembly GCF_051106095.1). Lineage (NCBI taxonomy): Eukaryota > Metazoa > Chordata > Lepidosauria > Squamata > Agamidae > Pogona > Pogona vitticeps. The sequence continues at coordinate 229,125,341 of NC_135784.1, read as the reverse complement.
ACGACAAGAATAAATAAATAAATAAATAAATAAATAAATAAATAAATAAATAAATAAAATAAATAAATAAAAATAAAAATAAAAATAAAAATAAAAATAAAAATAAAAATAATAATAATAATAATAATAATTATTATTATGATGATGATGATGATGATGATGATGATGATGATGATGATGATGATGATGAGCCTCTTGCCCCATATCTTCTTTTGCAGGTATTATATTTAGGACTTGCTAACATCGATGTGTCTTTTTAACCCACTATCTCCCTCCCATTCTTACTTTGCTGACTAGCAATGTTGACATTCCTGGTTCAAATTAAGTTGTGTTACAATAAAGAGATCATTCACAATTGCTTTATATTCCCTGAGATCTATAAGACAATCTCCAGGACCACACTGGCCCAAATGCAACTGGCAAAAAACCTTGTGTGTAAGGCAAGTGTGCAGTGGTTCCCCCAACCCTTATGTAAGGTTCTCTTTGGGCTATTAACTGCATGCAACAGAAAGCCTGCCAGAGAGTGGGGGGAATTACGATCGCCCTTACACAACTGCTTTAGTAAACAGGATTCTGTCCAACACAATTTTCAAAAATACTTGGGAGGAGATCATCTGTTCAAACATAATGATTCCCTGTCTTAGATGCTCTAGTATCGTAGCCCGTGATACCATAATTAGTATAGAATGTTTTGGGCCCCACTCCTAGTGGATTTAGTCATAGACAACTTTTACATCATGATATCCACAGGCATCATCTGCTATGCTGCAATACATCTACAAAGGACATTTTATTGCTGTTTACTGAACAATCTCCATATATTTTGCTGGTAAATTTCACAAAAATCCCGCCAGCATCTGTTTCTTATAACCTGATGAGTGAAAAAACAATAATTGATGAGAAAACTGCCCAATCCTTCAGGTGATAGTCAAGGCTCTTTGAAATCTTAGCCAAAATCCTGTTGGGGATTTAGCCTAGTAGATTTGTACTTTCTGGGAAATCACAGAAGGACTGTAACCAAGACAGAATTGTACAAGTAGTGCTGAATACAAACTGTTATGCTTTCTGAGACCCCCTGACTCAGCCACAGGCTGCCAATGGCAGGCTTGCTGCAAGTGTTATGCGGTGTGCCCTAGACTTGAGGTTTTTGTTGTGCAACCAGTTATCTAACATTGTGATCCAGTGCAATGTTCATGTAACTTTAAATATGGATATTTATACTACATGATTGCACCGCAAGATACCATCACTTACATACAAGTATTTCAGCACTTTTTATTCAACATTGTTTCAGTAACATCATGGCATTGTTTACGCTGTGACTGGAATAAAATTAATGTAGAGCCACACTGAACATGTTCAGGAACTGTCTGATCAAACAGCTAAACACCACTAGGAACAAAAGATACGCAGATTTTCCCTTCAAAGTGTTTTCAATCAAACTCAAGAGTTTGAAAAAATTGTAAAATATAATTTCTCATTTAATCCCACTCCAAAATGACCTACCACAACATTCAGAGATTGTTTGGAACTGCATCTACTTAAGGAGGGATGTTGCCTAAAGCAGGCGTCCCCAAACCCCAGTCCACAACCCGATGCCGGTCCGTGGCTATGGCAGGACCGGGCTGCGGAGACAGATCTCCCACCCTCCTCACATGCCCTCCCTCCACCCACCCCACCTGCATGGCCCACCACCTGCAAGCACAGGTGCCCCTCCGCGACCACCCCTGCCCCTTTGCACATGTGCATGAGCACATTCTGCCCCTCCGTGCATGCCCATGAGTGCATTCTGCCTCTCCGCGCATATGTGCAAGCATGCCCCTCCCCTCCACAAGTGTGCTCTGCCCTGCCGCACATGCAAATGAGTGTGCCCCACCCCTCCACGCATGCACACCAGCACCCCCTCCATGCATGCGTACAAGCATGCCCTTCCCCTCCGTGGAAGCGCCCTGCCCACCCGTGAGCATGGGGGTGCCCCCCCACAAATGGAATCCCCCCATCTGGTCCACAACTCAGAAAAGGTTGGGGACCACTGGCCTAAAGGAAAAAACCAAGTCAAACCCAACTTCCTTGTCCCGTATATAGAGAAGCAGGCAATACTGGAATTCCCAGTTTTAGTTTGTAACTCTCCTGTTGCATCCATACTTTAGGTCTCACAACAGAAGCATTAAACTATTTTTTTCTGGGATATGTGACCAGAATCCATTGAGTTAAGGAGCTTGTATTTATCCCATGGAATCTTTGTTTTCCTCAACTAACTCCAATTTCATGTCAGAAACCAATTCTGAAACCCTCCTCAGTTGAACTGTTGTGTCCCATAACATGGGAAAGTGGTGTTCAAATAAACGCCTTATATTACTTTTTTATATTCACATGATTTGCTTCATGGTCCTTTAGACCCTGGCTCTCATCTTCAGTAAACATATTACATCTATCAGTGTCAAGTAACACTGATATCTTCAAAGAAGCACAGAGTATTCTATATCACCCTTCCTCACCTTCTCACCTTGGCATAGTGCCCTCAAAATTTACTGGATTACAACTGTTCTGACCCCAATACGCAAGTCCAATGACCATGCTCTATGGGGATGATAGGTGTTGTACTCCAATGCTTATGGAAGGTGCTGGGCTGAGGAAGCCCGAGTCAAATGGGCACACTATAGATTATAAATCTATTTGATTAATTTGAGATTCTCCCCCTCCATTTCATTCAATGACAAAACTATGAAGCAATGTAGTCAGAGTCAGAAAAGCTGGAAATACGAGAGGTCAGTAAACACTCATTAAGAAACACTTGGAAATCAGCCATCCTTCTCAGGCTAGTGCTTCCAGTTTTCTAGGGCAGCAGATCAGATGAAGTACATCACAGCAAACCCGCTACCATGAAAACAATTGAGCTATCTTACTGGAACTTTAGCTAGCAATTCTTTTTGCTGAATAAATGCCTCCTGCTGACCTTGTTCATTTCTCCTAGCACAGAGTATTGCGTAACATAATCAGAGGCAATGATCTTAATGTGTACCAAGAATAGAGTTCATTGATCTTTTGGAACTGTTATCACATAACTGAGGAAAGACAAGGGGGAAAAGAGAGCACTGCACATACAGTTCCCATGTTGTCATTCTCAGATCTTTAGGAACAAATGTTACTTTTCCCAGGAAAAGTGCCCATTTGTGTCCAGATCTAATGGAGCTTTCTATCCACACAGCACCATAATTCAGCTCCATAAACCACAAATATAGCTTATCAGAATACAATCAAAGCTTTAAGAAAAAATGTAGATTATTTACTAAATTGACAATTTTGTAACAAAAGCTCTTATAACAGCTTGGGTTTCAAAATTTTAATTGATGATTAACAAAAATAAGAAAAAGAAAATTGGAACACCAATATTACCAACATCTCATATTATTCTGCACAAAACAAGAATGTAATGCATATTTCTCTTTTTTGGTATTAAAAATGGTGGCCCATCTGTACTTCTACATATAGTATCTGAAATGAAGTGTGTTTGACAGAAATTTGAACATGCATGTTTTTATAACCACCTCAGTATACTCACAATTGATTACATGCATTGTAATAATGTTGATTCATATGGCATGCTAATCCAGTTTGAACTTATCCTGTGTTTAAGCAAGCTTCCAAACTCATAATCAGTCAGATGGACAAATCCACATGAAGTTGGATGGGAAATCCAAATACATACTGCATGTATGACTACCAGCCAAATAAGACAGCTGGAGTTGTTCATATACAGCCTTTTAAAGAAAGCCGGAATCCCACCAATCAGCTGCCCACAGTTGAGTGGCTAAATCTGCCCTTTCCTGTCCATTATCTGATTGGTAGAATTCAGCTTTGTTTTAAAGTTTAAAGGGGTCAGCATGCAGTTGTGGCTGGTACACAAGCAGGCTCTCACTTGGACCACCTCATTCTCTTCAAAGCCACTGAATGGTTGAAATGTTCAACTGATGTGCACACAAGCATCAAGACATCTGCACAATCAGCTTCATTCATGTATCAGATTTTTTCTAAAACTGGCCAAAGTACTTGCTTGCCCCCCTCGATCACTTTCATCATTCTGATCCAGTGGAACCTGGAAGTACAAAGTGTTCAGTAACAGGATCCAGTAAGTAGAGAGACTCAACTGATGTATAAACTTGTTGACATAGTAAGTGCATCAACATTACTCATATGATAAACAGATTTAATAAGAATAAGATGTAAGATACCAGACCGCCGTGAAACTAGCTTATTTGGAAAGTTCAGTTTACCAGCTTAAGTTTGGAGGTGTCCAGCTATTACTGGGAAAACTGCAGGTGTTGTTTCATCGGAGGTGCACTGCTCCATAGCAGTTTTTAGGGACTGGAAAATTAGTATATCAGTATAGGCTTACTGTGTCCATGAATGGAAATGTTCAGAGCTTCATTGAACAAATGACAATCTGTTACAGAATATTACTACAGTGGACCCTCTACTTACGGAATTAATCCATATTGGAACGATGGCTGCAGGTTAGGTCGAGTCTCCATTGACCTACAATGTATTGAAAACCGATTAATCCCGTAACCGGCCGTTTTTTCCCCATTTTTGTTCCATTTTGGTTTTTTCTAGTCTGTAGGTCGATTCTCTGGCTGCAAGTTGAACCTAAATTTTGCGGCCAGAGAAGTCTGTAACTCGAAAAGTCTGTAAGTCGAGCCGTCTGTAAGTCGAGCGTCCACTGTATTTGATACTAGTGATGTGGAGTTGATTTATTTTAAGAGTTAACAAGTAAGCACACAAAGAAAAAAAAGGATAATATTTCATAAAGTATGGTATGAATATTAATATAATTCCTTTATCATACAGAAATAACTGATTTTGTAACCTGTAGGCCCATGTATGGGAAGAGAGCTACAGTACGTTGCAACAGGTGATGAGAAAATGCCCTGGTTAGGGAGTGAGCCAGCTGTATTCTACTGAGTTTTTAAAATAGCTGTGATTATCTGGTTCAGTCCTGAAAAGGAAGGGTTTACATCCTGAATATGAAAAACCAAAGCAAATGCAGCAAGGGCTGCTAAGATTATATTTACCAGTTTAAAAAAGAAAAGAAAAAGAAAACAAGAATTGATGAATACTCCTTGTTTTGCTATTATAGCATGGCCATGGTCAAACTTTATAAGTCATGATCAAAAATACCTTAAAATATTTTCAAACAGGCAATTGTTCAGTTGTCAGTAACACCATATGATTAAATCAGCAGATGTTAGCCACCCTGGGTCCTTTTAAAGTGAAAGGTGGGGTAAAAATATACTAAATAAATATAATAAATGTGTAGCCTTGTGACTACTAACATGGTGCTAGTTAGCTAAGTGGAAGAATGAATTAAAGACCAAAGGAAAATCACATTGCTTTGATGTTAGTTTATAATGATACTTGTAGAAATGCTATTTTTCTTTAACAGAGCTGCTTCTAAAACAAACACCTGCTTCTTGACATTTTGTACTATCATTAACATACCGGATGTCATATAAAAATGCACATTTATGTACTTTCCACTGCCTGCCACTTTGGAACATATGAAGAGCAACTGGGAAAGGATTAATCTTTTCAAAGGCATCAGCATCAAAATACCCAGATATACCACTTCTCATGCATTGCCTTATTTGTCTCAAGGCATTATGGTCAGGCATCAAAGCTACTGTGGCAAAAATTATTTTGGGGATTTATGCCAGTGTAAGTGACAAATTGTGGCTAATTGGTTAAAGTAATCATGTGCTACTTTCACAAGAAATTCAGTTAACAGAAAATTTGCCATTGCAATTTATGCCGTGATACTTAGGAGAAATCTGCAGAAAATTGCTATTGCAGTTCATAAAGTGATACTTATAGCAGGGTAAATCCTCATTAGCGTTCTGGCCACCGAGTGTCCTTAAGGAACCACCATAAGAGCCATTGTGGCACAGCAGTGAGAATAATAAAGATTCAAGACTCCACATAGCCATGGAATTTGCTGGGTGTCTTGGAGCTACTCATTACGTCTCTACTCTACCTCACAGGATTGCTGTGAAGATAAAGTGGGGAGGAAAAGAATCATGTACTGTACACTACTTTGAGGTCCCTGGAAGAATACAAATGTAACTAGCAATAATTAATCATTGTGTATTTGTTGCTAAAATCATAAATAGTCTGGGACAAGCCCCAAATATTTGTGTGAACTAATTAATTAAAAGCTTCTTATCCCTTTGTTTTAGGTTCTGGGGTTTCCTGGGGTCATGGGAAAGCCTTCGGGATCCTTGGGACAGAAGGGGGAAATCCTTAAAAGCAAAAAATTGCTATCACTGGGATTGGGACCACTGCTGCCAACACAGCAATGATTTTTTGACTTTTAAAGGATTCCCTTCTCCCAAGGCTCCCGAATGACAAAAGGGAGCCCTACAAAATAGCGAAGTAATATATAATCATTGTGTGCTATCAGGTCAATAAGAGGATAGGAAGCTTTTAATTAATGTAAATTAAATGTTTCCAGTGCCCAAACTGGGTTATGCCAGGCGCAAAGTTACACAACAGGATTTTGTCTATTATTTCACTTAAAGATTAATATCATCTGTATTTGTGTTATTTTCAAATTCTGTTAGACCCCCCCAAAACTGAAATAAATAGGGTAGTTTATTAAACCACACTGTATCTATAAAGTGTGAAAAGAAAAAGAAAAGCAAAGTTTCCATCATCACAATCTGTTATCTCTGCCTAGAACCCTCCATTTCAGGTTTTATCATTCTCTTGGTTACTCCATTCCAGCTGCTGCCTCTGTTCTGTGATGTCATCACAAACTAACCAGATTGAACTGGCCAGGAACCTAACAGTGGCTGCAGGGCCTCAAGTTTACACTCAAACTGTAATGAGCAGCATCAAAAGGAGAGTAAAAGGGATCAAAATACTTTATGTGGTATATATTGAATTGCTGTCAAAGACATAGTCATGTCATTATAAATACATATATAGATATATATATAAAGAAGACTACACATGGAAAAAGGTCCTTGGGGAAGCTAGAATCTAAAATATCACCTCAGTGTAACTGTTCGGTTAAATCTTAGCAAACAGTCTGTCATCAACACATCTCCCAGGGACAAGCATTTTGATTAGTTAGCTTTCTTATATAATGTGTGTGTGAGAAAACAAAGAGACTTCATTAATAGTTTTATTTTAAAGTGTCTCTGCACCTCCCACTGGAGAAGTTATTACATGAGTAATAATTACAGAAAGATTGTTCAGTATGCTTTAAGTCCTAACAAAAAGACTTCCACCTATTTTTTGTTGAAAATGCAGCTTTTGTAAGCCACTAGAAAAATGTTTTTGCATTACAATTTTACAGGGGCAAGAGAAATTGATTGTAAAAATAACACACACAGTCTCTTTAGCTTTTCATGTGTGCATTAACAGTTACTCAAAAAAGCACGTTCACATATAGTATTCTACTGCTGCTGCAAACTGGTATATGAGAACAAACATTCTACTGTCAGTATTTGATGTCCTCTATCAATAATTTTTCTTGACCAGCACATTCTGATTGACAACTCCTAACTGGTTTTATTAATGTAATAATATGCAAAGTTTCATACTGGCATAGAAAAAGATAACTTCTGGTTTATAGAAGAGTGCAATAAATATTACAGTTAAGATTGGACAAAAAACATTTAGACATATCATAGTAATTTTAAATATCCTGTAGCCCCCAACACACTAGAATACTATGGTAGGTCCCAAGATACAATTCTTAAGTTCCCTTATTCCTTATTTAATGATTTATATATTGTATCTTCCTTCCTAGTCAAGGAAGACAACAACCGTCCTGAAAGAAATAAAGTAACAGACAGTAGACTTGGAGATGTTTAACAATGGGACCAAATTTAAGATTAACATGGTTATCTTTATATGTTCATATAAATTCTCTACTGCAGGTTTTAACAATTACCTCTATTAAACAACCTAATAATAACAATTGTCTGCCTTCAGCTCAGTTCTGACTTCTGGGGACACTTTTCAGAGTTTACTAGGTAGAAAATACTCAGAAGTGGCTTATCAGTCTATTGACAGGCAAATACATCTCTTTGACCCTATAAAGCCTATTAAATGAAAAACGAGAGGGGGGGCTTTTAATTTTATCGGGAATGGAAAAAAATACTTACAAATATGGTCATCCATCTTCAGAGGTCTCTGCAAGCGAATATTAGCAGGAATGGTTTTATCGATCAGCTCATCAATACTCTGAAAAACACAATAGACAGATCCAAGCGTGGCACAGGTCCTCTCCAAGTTTAAAGCTCCGCTCCGTCTCAGCCGCCGCCCCCCCCCCCCCGGAGGCACCGGCTCGGACAAAGGGCGGAAGAAGAGGCGCCGCGGGGGAAACTCTGCGCCTCCCGACGGTGGGAGCTCAACTAACGAAGCGCTGGACGACATCGGGTTTACACCCCCCCCCCTCAAGACACTTGGCAGGGAGAGGGGGAGGGGGAAGAAAGTGAAACGAGGCCAAATGACCCGACAGGGATGCTGAAGCGTTGTTGTGGGCACTGAGCGGAATTACAAAACAAAGCAACCGCGACTCTGGGGGCGGATCCGGGCAAGAGGGGCGCGTAAGGTGGAGGAAGGGTCGGGGGGCCACGGGAAAGCGGGCCGAGAAAGCGGGTCAAGTCCCGTCGAGTTGGCTCACCGACAGTCCCAGGGTCTGCAGCATCTCTCGCTTCTCTTTGTCCCCCGGGCCGATGTGCCGCTCGGAGAAATCGTCGTGCCTGGGCAGCAGCCGCTCGATGTGCCTGGCGGTGCGCTGGGCGGCCGCGGCGCTCCCGGCCAGAATGGTGCTGGTGGCGGTGGCGGTGGTGCTGGTGGCCCTGGCCCCCGCCAACCTCTGCTGCCCGCGGCGTCCCCATCGGCCCGGCGGCCGCTTGCTTCCGAAGGCGGTGCCGCGGGGGACGGTGCCCCGACCCACCAGCCGCCCCCACCACTGGACGTAAGACTGCATGATTCCCCGAGGACGCAAGAGACTCCCGCGCGCGCTGCCGGCACCTGCCGCTCCCTCACAACCCCCCAGCCAGGAGTCTTTTCGGCCAGCGCCGGCTCTCTTTATAGCCCCGCGCCAATGGCTAAGCCGCGGGGGAGGGGCCCTGCTGGGCCCGCCCCGCCCCGGCCAAGCCACCTGCTGAAAGGGCTGGCACCCGTCCCCCCCCCCTCTGCTCGCCCTCCCCACGGATGAGGGGCGGGAGAGCCAAGAGCCGCGGTGGGCGGCCCGGCCTCGCGACGTTCCTGGTCCGACGCAAAAAGCAAAAGCAAAACCGGGGGGAGGGAAGGGGCGCCTGGCGCGGCGCCCACGCGCTTCATAGGCTAGGAGGGACGCACACCCTCCCTCAGCCGGGGCGCCTGGGTCCCGCATGCCGTCCCGTTTCTCTCCTGGTCCTCTCAGCGATTTTCTTTCTGCCCTCCCCGACCTGCCCAGGTTATTTCCTCGTCTTCCAGGGACCCTAAAACCACATGGCGTCTAGTAACCATTCCCACCTTCCTTGGGTTAAAGTATCACACCTGCTGCCAAATAATCCTCTGTCACCTTCTGCCTTCTGGTTAAACAGATAAGTCCCCCCCCGCCCAACCGTGCTGCTTTAATTGGCTAAAGAATTTAAAAAGCAGTGCCTCTCAGGAAGTAGCGAAACACGTATCTTTTCTTCTCACTACAGAAGCGGTAAGACTGATTCTGACACGCTCCTTTCCGGAAAAAAATAAGTACCCCTGTCGCCTCCTCTCCATATCAAGCAGGCAACCCGGATGACCCCAAATCCCTTGGGAAGGAATCAAGTGGCCTCGTTCACTAGGAGAGAGAGGTGTCGTTGTGGCGTTTGTATCGTAAGATACCAGTTCTGCCTTAAAGGCTCTCAGAGTACAATCGCTATAATCTCTGGCAATATACTATGCCTATTGAGGCTGATGGCAGTTCTAGTCCAACAGCTGGAAGCAGACGGGTTGAAGGAAGCTGGTCTATATAATTCCATAACGTTGTCAGCACAGATGTAAAGATAACACGGTCAGAGCTATTGCATTAAGCTTCTTTCCACTTCAATGTACTGTTCCTTTAACCTATAAATAGAAATAATACTGTCTAGGAAAGGGGGAAAAGATGTTTAATAAGCACAGAAGCAAAATACTGTAGCAGATTGGTTTTGAAAATGGAAAAAAAATCGTAACGAATAACCTAGGTCTCATGAGACAATATTTTAATAGTGCATATTCAACTGTTAATAGAAAAGGAGAACTTGCTTTTCAAAATCAAATAAACATTATTCAATGTATTTGCGAAGGCTTTCATGGCCAGGATCTAATGGTTGTTGTGGGTTTTTCGGGCTCTTTGACTGTGTTCTGAAGGTTGTTCTTCCTAATGTTTCACCAGTCTCTGTGGCCAGCATCTTCAGGGGACAGCACTCTGTGCTCTGGTGTAGTTGGCTTGGGAGTGCAGTATTTATGGCTGTGAGATGGGCTTTTGTCTTTTTCTGTAGATGGGTGATCAGTGTGTCTTGTTGTGGGTGTATTGTTGTGATAAGAAGGAGAGATTATCTGTCACTGTGGTTGATGGGTGTCATTAGCTAGTCTTTTGTGTGTATTGATCCCCGGTCCTTGTGGCTGGGTAGAGTTCGTTGACCTTTTGCACACTGTATTTTTGAGAGCTGGGAGCCAAGTTTTGTTGAGTTTCAAACTTTCCTCTTTTTTGTTGAAGTTCTGCTGGTGCTTGTGGATTTCAATGGCTTCCTTGTGCAGTCTGACGTAATGATTGCTGGTGTTGTCCAGTATTTCAGTATTTTGAAATAGAATTTCATGTCCAGTTTGTTTTAGGGCATGTTCAGCTACTGCAGATTTTTCTGGTTGTTTTAGTCTGCAATGTCTCTCATGTTCTTTGATTCTGGTGTGGATGCTTCGTTTTGTGGTTCCAATATATACCTGGCCACAACTGCAAGGTATCCGGTATACTCCTGTTCTTTGCTGACCGTAACATTTGTTGTATTTTTGTGGTGGGCTTGAATACTGTTTGTAGGTTGTGTTTTTTTCAAAAGTTTCCCCATGACATCCGTGACCGCTTTGATGTATGGCAGAAATACTTTATTTGTGGGTGGCACAAGAACCAAACATTATTCAAGTGAAAATTCCTGTTTCTGGTTGCTCTTTTAATCAGGAAAGAGCAATGTACAACACTGTGCAGGTAGGTTTTTGCTCAGGCTACTGGGCTCCCATACACTCCCCAGTCCAGGAGGTTGGAGTGTTCTGAGAGTGCACGGGTGGGGAGGGGAAGAAAATCTGTTTTGCCAGTGGTGCCTCTTCCACTGGTGGACAGCAAGACTTGAATAGAACCCAAAGCCTAGATATACTTGATTTCCTTTTGTGTCTTTTTTTAACCAATAAACTATTTCCTTCTCATGAGCCTTGAAGATTTCATACACTTTCTCAAAACTTCTTTGATGCTCACCAACTTATCCTTGTTCGTAGATATTGATTACTGACCTTCAATACTTGAGGTTAACACAGAAATTGGCAATAGGGAATGACCTTTCATATTTAAGTGAAAGAAAAATAAGATCTTTAACATTAATGATTCATAGTAATAAAAGGGGGGTTACATTAATGTTTCATATTTTTCACCTTGCTTTTGTTTAACCCTAATTATATCCTTTTTCTGTCAAATTACCTTGGAAATGTTTCATAGCATTAGAGGGGCTCCTGTCAGCAGCCAATCAAGAAGAAGAAGGTGGATTCTGCAATGTGTAAAAGAGCCTGGATTGGTTGGAACTCAGTAAGAAGTGCCTTTTCTTTGCTTTAATTGTTCCCTGTGGCTGTGTGAACTCCTAGGGTGTTCCATCTTCGATTATACTGCCTGCTTCTCACTTTGCCATTTTGGAACCTTTCTTTTTCGTCTCTTCCCCTTGATTTTTGGGAATTAGTTTTGTTGCAGCCGCTAGGCAATCTGCCTGTAACAGCATGCCTCCTTTGGATTGTTTTATGGAGGGGGGGGAGAACCCGTGTCAGGCACGCTCCTGCAGCACTTCTCATGCTCCTCTTTCCCCTTCTGGAAGTCTGAGTCCAAGCCACCAGGGGTGCTGGGCCTGCCACTGCCACCAGGGTGGACCTCAATTGGCTCTGTAGCCACTTTATGGTACCATCCCAGGGGCTTCTCACACCTCATCCCACCCATACGTTGCATCACAGAGCTGGCACGTGACCTGCACCCTGCAATACTTGCCTTGCCCCAGGTGCTGGCAACCCACACTATGCCATGGGGCTCTACCTCAATTTCTTTGAGGATTTTGAGGACCAGTTTTGCTATATTTTGAAGACAGTCGTAGCAGCATCAGTCTTTCCTATCCTCCATTTTAAAAAAATGATCACAAGAGGGTGGCTTTTTGAATTAATCCATCTGTTTTTAAAAGTTAAACTTATTTTTCAAAGTTAACAAAAGTTAACAAAGTCTGTTTTCAAGGTTAACAAAACTCTTTATAATACAATCTTTATAATACAGAAACATTGCCTTATTTATTTATTTCTTAAATAAAAGCACTGAATGTACAAATCACCTTCTTTGGATACCATAACTCTTCGTTTGCTGACAAATCTGAAAGTGACATAGGGCTGGGATTCCAAGAAGTTTTTGGACTACAACTCCAGAAATCCTGGACAGTATAGCTAGTGGTGAACATTTTGGGGAGCCAAGGTTGGGAACCACTGGTCTACGTCAGCAATCCCCAACCTTTTTGGGACCGCAGACCATTTGGGGGGGTGGGCTCTGTGCAGGGGGGTCATGAGTGCAATACGCCCACCCTGCATGCGGGCATGGGGGCGGAGATCCATCTCTGTGTCCCAGTTCCAGGAAGCCCACGGACTGGCACTGGGCTGCGGACCGGGGTTTGGAGACCCCTGGTCTGGGTGAACAGTTTTTTCTTGTTCTATAAGTGAAATGTTGAAATATATTTTTCAGAGGCTCCATGAATGAAGGCCATTTAAAAAGATGTCTCCCCTGCCCGTTTCAGGCCCTTTATCTTCCGGTTTGCTTTCTTCTTCCTGTTCCAAAGCTTCTGATGTTTTTTAGGAGGTGCTCCTGTGTTTAACCGCTTAGGGGAACCTAAGCATTGATTATCCGCTTTTCGTTTAACTCCTCCTTTTCAGGTACGTGAGTCCTGAGCCTTCTTGGGGTCTCACTTTTCTCATAACATGACCCATGACATTTCCAGCGATCACGGCTGTCTTAATGTGGGGTTTAATAAACTCAAAACCTCTCCTCAAGAGGGGGATGGCTTTTCGGAACAGCTCATGAAAAATGCTGCCCAGCCCTGCCCCATACATGTTTACAGCGCCGTGAAATCCAGGGAGGCCGCAACCTGCCTGTGCATTATAGTAAGGCCTATAAACATTGATATCTCCATAGTCTTTAACACAACCATTTTAACATTCTTCTTTTCTCTTCCTACACACAACATTTTCTGGGGCAAATATGCAACCTCACAACAACTTTCCCCAAAGTGAATGGCACGTCTTGGTTCTGATCCATATGTATTTCAATGGTGATCATGTTGATGTGGTTCCTACTCATCAATACATAATGTGGCTTGTGGTAGATAACTGCAACACATTTGTAGGTTTCTCCCCTTATGGGGATACAGCATAACAGAGGTACAGAGTGGTCTCCCATGATTTGGTGCTCTATGATGTCCGTATAGACGTAAAAAGAGCTGAAACCTCCAGTAAGGTCTGCAGCATAAGGTATTTTTCTGACGGGTTCATCCGGAGGGACCCTCAAAATGCAGGCTAACTCAGCACTAGCTGAAAAGAAGTAACTTTCAAGGCCTGTGAATCTAACTTTTCCCATGACTGGGTCATAGGTTAACCACGCTTGTTGCTGATCTATCCGGGTGGATGGGACTCGTCAGCCTTGGAAGGCAGCCTATCTAGGAGAAGGAAAACTCCAATTTCAAACCTCCACTGCCTTGTGGCTATATCCACTGATGGAAAAGGCTTCAGGAGATAACCTCGAGGCAAAATCCGGAGCCGGAGTCCCGGAGGCAGTTCGTGTCGTTCTGTCAACTCCTGCGACGTCTCTGGAACCAGTTGTATTGGCTCTTGCCTTTCCACTGAAACATTTCAGTGACGTGGAGAGGGGGGATTTGCTGCCTGGGTAACAGCCTGTCCTTCATATTGCTTTACCCAGGCTTCGTGCTCTGGAGAGGACACTCCAGCTTCGCATACAGCATCGAAACAACACGGGAAGTAGCAGTTACCAGTTATAAGTCTTTGCTCAATTGGCGTAGAGCAGGACGCCAGGAGCTACTTCTGATGGTGGGAGAGGTCATTGCACCTCACTAGGTAGATACCGCCTGCCTTAAGCTGGGCAGCCCCCAGCCAGTAAGGTGCTACCTCGCCACGGTCTGTTAACTTCACGGGGTGCGTGGGGTTTAGGGTGAAACCCGACAAGCAGATCGATAACCGTGCACCATGCAACAAGCGTAAGAAAACTCCTGCCCTAAAGCTGGGCACCTGGAATGTACGGACAATGACCCCTGGCTTTTCTGACTATGGCTTTTCTGACGACCTGCAGAAAATAGATGACGTGCTCAAGACAGCTGTCATTGACATGGAACTTAGTAGACTGCAGATTGACATCGCTGCCCTGCAAGAGACAAGATTGCCAGACTCGGGATCTGTCAAAGAAAAAAACTTCACATTCTTCTGGCAGGGAAAACCATCAAATGAGACCAGGGAATATGGTGTGGGCTTTGCAGTCAGAAATACTCTGCTGAGATCCATTGTTCCACCTACTATGGGGAGTGAAAGAATCCTGTCTCTGCAGCTCCACTCATCAGCGGGACTGGTCACCCTCATTAGTGCATATGCACCAACGCTGTCATTCACAACAGAAGCAAAAGACAAATTTTACGACGAACTGGCTGCTACTATCAAAAAAGTCCCTGAGAGAGAGCCATTGTTCATTCTTGGAGACTTTAATGCTAGAGTTGGTGCTGACAACAACTCTTGGCCCACCTGTCTAGGCCGTTTTGGCATTGGAAAGATGAATGAAAACGGCCAACGCTTGCTGGAGTTTTGCTGCTATTATGGTCTTTGCGTCACTAACACGTTCTTCAATACAAAGCTTCAATACAGAGTTTCTTGGAGACATCCAAGATCCAAGCATTGGCATCAGCTCGATTTGATCCTCACTAGACATTCAAGCCTTCCTAGCACTACGATCACACGCAGCTACCAGAGTGCTGACTGTGATACTGATCACTCTCTGGTGTGTAGTAGAGTAAAACTGCGAACAAAGAGACTGTACCACACAAAAAAGGAAGGAAGACCGTGTATTGACATCAGCAAGACTCGCGATCAAAGAAAAGTGGAGAAATTTGCCCAAGCACTTGAGGAAACCCTTCCAGGCCCAGCTGAGGCAAGTGCACCTGAACGTTGGGAACATTTCAAGAACGCTGTTTATAACACTGCCTTGTCCACATTTGGCAAGAAGACCAAAAAGATGGCCGACTGGTTCAAAGCCCACTCGGAGGAGTTGATTCCAGCCATCGAGGATAAGAGGAGAGCTCTAGCAGCATACAAAGCCTGCCCTAGTGAGTACAACTTGCAAGCTCTTCAAGCTGCTCGTAGCCAAGTCCAACAGACTGCCAGGAGATGTTCCAATGATTATTGGCTCCAGCTGTGCTCTCAGATACAGTTAGCAGCAGACACAGGTAACATCAAGGGAATGTATGATGGGATCAAGCAGGCTTTAGGTCCAGTACAGAAGAAAACTGCTCCCCTGAAGTCTGCCACAGGCATGTTCATCCAGGACCGAACACAGCAGATGGACCGCTGGGTGCAGCACTACTCTGAGCTGTATTCCAGAGAGAATGCAGTAACTGAAGAAGCATTAAATAACATTGAGTGCCTCCCTGTCCTGGAAGAGTTGGACAGTGAACCAACCTTAGCAGAAATCAAAACGGCCTTGGATTCCCTTGCCTCTGGCAAGGCACCTGGAAAGGATAACATCCCTGTTGAAGTGCTGAAATGCTGCAAAGAGACCATCACCACTGAACTGTATGAAATCTTTCATCTTTGCTGGAGCGAAGGTAGAGTACCACAGGACATGAAGGATGCAAATATCGTCACATTGTACAAGAACAAAGGAGACAGGGGCGACTGCAATAACTACCGCGGCATCTCTTTCCTTAGCGTCGTAGGAAAGCTGCTTGCCTGTGTCGTGCTGAAGAGGCTCCAGGTGTTTGCAGACAGAGTCTACCCAGAATCACAGTATGGATTCCGAGCAAATAGATCCACCACTGACATGGTATTCTCCCTCAGACAGTTGCAGGAGAAATGCAGGGAACAACAACAGCCACTCTTAGTGGCCTTCATAGACCTTACAAAAGCATTTGACTTGGTTAGCAGGGATGGCCTTTTAAAAATACTTACTAAGATTGGATGCCCTCCTCGACTCCTTAGCATCATCAGGTCCTTTCATGAGGGAATGAAGGGCACTGTAGTTTTTGATGGCTCAACATCAGATCCCTTTGACATCCGAAGTGAACAGGGCTGTGTCCTTGCGCCGACCCTGTTTGGGATTTTCTTTGCTGTCATGCTGAAGCATGCCTTCGGAACTGCAACAGAAGGTGTCTGTCTCCGGACTAGATCAGATGGAAAGCTCTTTAATCTCTCTAGACTGAGAGCAAAGACCAAAGTTCAGCTGAAATGCATGCGGGACTTCCTCTTCGCCAATGATGCAGCCATTGTTGCCCACTCTGCCGAAGACCTCCAACAACTCATGAATCGTTTTAGCAAGGCCTGCCAAGACTTTGGACTAACTATCAGCCTGAAGAAAACACAAGTCATGGGCCAGGGCGTGGACTCACCTCCCTCTATTACCATCTCCATGCAAGAATTGGAGGTTGTCCATGAATTTGTGTACCTTGGCTCAACCATCTCTGACACTCTTTCCCTAGACGTCGAGCTGGATAGACGCATTGGCAAAGCAGCTACCATGTTCTCAAGACTCACAAAAAGAGTATGGCTCAATAAGAAGCTGACGGCATACACCAAGATCCAGGTCTATAGAGCCTGTGTCCTGAGCACACTCCTGTACTGCAGTGAGTCCTGGACCCTTCATGCACGGCAGGAGAGAAAGCTGAACACGTTCCATATGCGCTGCCTCCGACGTATTTTTGGTATCACCTGGCAGGACAAAGTTCCAAATAGAGTAGTCCTAGATCGAGCTGGAATTTCTAGCATGTATACCCTACTGAAACAGCGACGCCTACGCTGGCTCGGGCATGTTGTGAGAATGGCTGATGGTCGGATTCCAAAGGATCTCCTGTATGGAGAACTAGTGCAGGGAAATTGCCCCAGAGGCAGACCACAGCTGCGATACAAGGATATCTGCAAACGGGATTTGAAGGCCTTGGAAATGGATCTCAACAGATGGGAAACCCTGACATCGGAGCGTGCAGCCTGGCGGCATGCGGTGCATCACGGCCTCTTCCAATTTGAAGAGACCCTTGCCCAGCAGGCTGAGGCAAAGAGGCAGTCACGAAAGCAGCAAAATCAGGGAGCTAGACGGGGTACAGATTGTATTTGTCCTAAGTGTGGAAGGGATTGTCACTCTCGAATTGGCCTCTTCAGCCACACTAGACGCTGTTCCAAGTCCTCCATACAGAGCACGATACCATAGTCTCTCGAGACTGAAGGATGCCTATGATGCTGATGCTGATCTATAGCTTGTTTTATAGTATCATTCATGTTGTTCAGAAGATCAGGTTTCCTTGTAATAGCCCCAGTGTAACTGGAAGGCCCATTTATTTGTACCCTCAGAAATGGAAAATGGGACATTTTTAAGGATTATGTACCAGTTCCGAGGATACTGTATCTTGGCTAGACCAACTTCCCAAACTCCGTTCAAATCTAAGGGCCGGGTTAGCATTGTTGTAAAGCTGGCATTTGTATTTTGAGAAAAGAACTTTTTTACAGGCATTGCTGCGGAGTGTGGTGTAAAAACCATGATCGCCCATTTTGCTCCTCTGTCCTATACAACCTCAGAAACTTCAGAGGCAGACAACCAGCTGTTGAACTTGCTAAACCAACCTAACCATTTCACTAAATGAAGCTTTCTTGCGCCCCTGCCTCTTGTGTCCAAAATCTTTTCAGTTCTATACAGTCTGTCTTCCCAGTCATTGATCTTCTGTAATTCTTCAGAATAGAAAGTCTTGACTATGGCCTCCCCATCATAATCTGTTAACTGGTATACAGGCCTCTCTGCGCCTTTGATAACCCAATCCACTATAAATATTTCAGTGGTGAATTTCTGTTCATAGCCCTTATCAAATACTCCCTTCATTTTAGAAACCCTCACACAGTTACCTTTTCTAAGTTTTAGAACCTCTTTTTTGTTTCAGCAGAGGCCCCATAGACCCTTTTCCAGATGGCCAGAGCATTGTGATGATTCACATCTACAGGTCTGCATTTAATAGATCTATGAATGCTGTGGTTATAACTTTTAAGGAACTGTGGTAATACATCCACATACCTATAAGTATTATTAGCCGTGAAAAACTTCCACATTTTCGTTTTTAATGTTCTATTAAACCTCTCCACCACCCCCACTTTGACCTCCTTATTAGTGACAAAATGTTGTATTCCACATTTCTTGAATAAGCTGTTTACAGGCCTGTTTAGAAATTCATCACCACGGTCCATCTGTATTTTGTCAGATTTTCTTCCATCTTGTTTGAAAATAGCATCAAAACTTTTGGCCACTTCTTTACCTGTTTTGCCTTTGAGAACTTTTGCCCAGCTGTGCTTAGAAAGGATGTCAATGCATACCAGGATGTAGCCCTTGTTGTACCAAGCAAATTGTTGCATATTGACCAAATCTGCCCACCGTTGAGCATCTACTTTGGAAACAATGGTCTTATTTCTTTTTAAATTAACTCTAGCCGGTCTATGCAGTGTATAGGCATCCTGATCAGAAAGCCATTGGGAAACATTCCCTACCTTCAACGTTTTGATTTGCTTTTTGGCTTCCCTAAACAGAGGCTTCAGACTGCCAAAACATCCCACTGATTAGGGTGTATAAAAGATATTGTGTAGTATTTTCCCCTGTGCAGCCATCTCAACCATTAACACAAATATGAACAAGATATGGTACAATAAAGGCTCTTTATTAAAAGACAGTATATTACAAGGGTATTGTAAAGTAAACATCTAAGCCTCAGGGTAGTAGAAACACATGAAATACAGGATAGCTTTACAAGCTGTATATGTAGGAACACATGCAATACAGGATAGATTTACAGCTTGTATATTCATGCAGGGCAGTTTCTTGTCCTCAGCAACCTGGGCCTTCTCCAGTGGGTGAGAATGAATGAATGAAACAACATCATCTGCTGATTTCAGGTCAGTTCTCTTTGGCCCATGTCCACAATCACACTCAAGCTCATCATCCTTATCATTCCGAGCCTTCTCCTGTGGGTAAGAATGAAACAACCCTTTAGTAAGGTTTTTTAAGGACCTTAAAACCCCTAACATACCACATAACTATAGCTTTTAGAAACTGCTCTTGAATCACTCTCAAAGCCTTCATCTGAAACCTCTTCCACCATCTGATCCTCAGGGCTGTTGGTATCCCCCTCAACGCCAGGTTTCACCAGCACAAAGCCATCCACGTTCTCTGCTGATTTCAGGGCATCACCGGTTGGCTTCTGTAAAGCTCTTTTTGACCATTGCCCACAATCGCATTCAAGCCCATCATCCTTCTCATCACCCCACATCAGGTTGCAGGTTGGCTTTCTTGTGCTTTTTGGCTTCTGTTTTGGCTTTGCAGTAAATATGAATATGTCTGCTGTAGACCTGCATTTTCTTCTTAGATTTTCCGGGTCTTCAGGCAGCATCCCCTTGAGACTTGCAGGGGGTCCCAAGTGGCACAAGGGCTTGGAAAAACTCACAAACCCCTGGTAGTAACCCTGGGGGCGCAAGTGCCTTTTGGCTTTCAGCAGGGCCCTTTGGCTTTTCCCAGGAAGCTGGTTTTCCTTGTCCTCCCTCTTCTCCAAGATGCACCGGTCTCTGCAAAGAGTGGCAAGCACACGCAAAATGGCCCTGAAATCACTGCTGTGGTGTTTCAACAACTGCTGTGGAGTTTCAGTCCCAGGAGGCATAACGGCATGCCAAGACATGTCCTACAGCCACCCCTTTTGTAGCCAAACCCCTCCAACCTCTTCCCATTGGCCTACAGGGCTGTGGGGGGTGACGCATTAATTTGGGGGCCAATCCTCTGGTCAACCCCTCCTATAGGCCCACAGCGGACTCACCAATCCCCTACATCACCCTAAAGCCCTGCTCACCCAGGAGGAGGGCCCTGGGTCGATTTTTGACCCTTTATCCCACCTCGCAGGGATGGCACACCTGTCAAAAGTGATTTTGATTAATGCTAGGTAGTATTACTACTACACTTGAAGAATGCTAACTTAAACCACAGTTATACTCTGCATACTCTGAGCTTAGTGTTATCAGATCAAACAGTACTCACTGTTCGTGTTGCAGTGGTTAAACTTCTGTACTGCAGACAAAACTGTACTCATGACTCAGGGTTCACTCCCAGGTAGCTGGCTCAAGGTTGACTCAGCCTTCTATCCTTCCGAGGTTGGTAAAACGAGTACCCAGCTTGCTGGGGGGGGCAATGTGTAGCCTGCATAATTAACTTGTAGACTGCCCAGAGGGTGCTTGGAGCACTATGGGGCGCTATATAAGCAGCACACTTTGCTTTTTGCTTTTTTTGCATTTAATACTAAATCTGGTTAGAAAAATGTGCAGCTGGTAAAAAGCACTGACTGTTACAATGCCTGCTATTGATTTTGTTATCTATAGCAGGCAACTACGTAATAAGCACAAGGACTATCCTTGCTCAATCTTGACTTATTGGGCAATTAAATGCGGTTTCTGGCCAGACTTGATAATTTCTAGCTTCATGCCAGGACAACATTGAAAGTTTACAGCTCTGCAGTTTTATTTTTTCTTATATAAATAAAAATGCCTTTTTGAAAAATGTCAGTTGACCGTAAGATATTGAGAGAATAATTTCCTTCCACTAAGATGGTTTTAAAATCACAATGATATATACTACATTTCCAGAGTGCTAATCTGCAGGCACAACCAATTCATGCACCAGTGATGACATCCAAGTCTCTCTCCTTTCTATCAAATTCCAAGCAAACTGTCTCAGTGATAAACCATTGTTTGGTATCAGTGACAGAGTAGCTAACGGCAAACAAACTGAAACTTAATCGAGACAAGACTGAAGAGATTGTGGTCAATCAGAAGGCAGATGAGGGACTAGGAATGCAACCTGTGCTGGATGAGGTTACACTCCCCCTGAAAATTCAGGTCCACAGCTAGTGTGTACTTCTGGATTAATCCCTGAGCCTGAATGCCCAGGTTTCCACTGTGGCCAGGAGTGCATTTGCACAGTTAAAACTGATGCATCAGCTGCACTTGTTCCTTGAGATGTCTGATTTGGCTACAGTGACACATGCCTTAGTTGCATCCTGCTTGGATAACTGTAACACACTCTGCATGGGGCTGCCTTTGAAGATAGTTTGGAAACTACAGCTGGTTCAAACTTCAGCTGCCAGACTGCTGCCTGGGGCCAGTTATAAAGAGCATATAATGCCAGCTACAATTGCACTGGTTACCAGTCTAATTCCTGGCCCAATACAAAGTGCTGGTTATTACTTACAAAGCCCTATATGGTTTGGTCTCAGGCTATCTGAAGGACTTTATCTCCGCATACAAGCCTTCCTGGTCTTAAGATCATCAGCGGACATCTGCTAGGTCCCGTTACCACCATGGATATATTTGATGGGGACACCAAGGCCTTCTTTGTAGCTGCTCCTAGGTGGTGGAATACACTCCTTCACAAGGTTAGGCTGGTCCCCTCCTTTTTATCCATCAACAGTCGAAAACCTACCCCTTTAGGCATTTAAATCTTAATAACCATATGTTCCTGGATGTTGGCTTTTGGATGAATAGATTTGTTTTTAAAGTTCCAAATGGTTTCAATCATTCAATGTATTTTAATTATCATTATAGTTTTCTTCTTCTTCTTCTTCTTTTATGTATGTATGTATGTATGTATGTATGTATGTATGTATGTATGTATGTATGTATGTATGTATGTATGTATGTATTTATTTATTTATTTATTTATTTATTTGATTTATACCCCGCCTATCTGGGCAACTCGTCCACTCTAGGCGGCTTACAATATAAAATCAAACAATAAAACCCAGAAAAGTACATAACCGTACAATCATTACAATTATAATAAAATGGAGGGATAATAAAATAAGGGAAAATAAGAAACGAGATCAGGTATTGACTGGAGGGAAGGCCTGGATGTATAACCATGTTTTTAATTGGGTTTTAAAGGTTCCCAGCATAGGGGCCGTCTGAATCTCTGGAGGGAGGTTATTTTACATCCGAGGAGCCACCGCTGAGAAGGCCCGGTCTCGTGTTTTCTCCTTCCGGGCCTCTCTCAATGTCAGGCTCCTCAGCCTCACCTCCTGACTCGCACAGGTGATCCGGGTAGACCTTGGTGGGAGCAGGCGTTCCGCCAAATATCGAGGTCCTAAACCGTTTAGGGCCTTATAATTAAACATTAAAACTTTGAAGTCGACATGGAAACGAATGGGCAGCCAATGCAGTGCGGCCAGAGTTGGAGAAATGTGTTGGTATTTTCTCACTCCAGTAAGGAGTCTGGCCACCGCATTCTGCACCACCTGAAGTTTCTGCATCAGCCTCAAAGGCAGCCCCACATAGTGCGCATTACAGTGGTCTAATCTTGAGATTACGAGCGCGTGCACCAAGGTGGCGAGTGCCCCCGTGTCTAAATAGGGCCGCAGCCAGGCAATCCACCAAAGGTGGAAAAAGGCGGTACAGACAACCAACGCCACCTGCATTTCCATGGTGAGTGTCGGGTCCAAATATATGCCCAAGCTGCGGACCCCACCCTTCGTGTCCAGGGTCACCCCCCCAAATGTGCGAGAGTCACCCAAGCCGCCAGCCACGGGGCCACCCACCCTCAGAACTTCCGTCTTGTTCGGGTTCAGCCTCAGCCCGTTTTCCTGCATCCATTGCAGTACAGCCTCCAGGCAGTGCTGAAGGGACGGGACGGCATCACCTGCAGTTGGTGAAAAGGAGATGTAGAGCTGGGTGTCATCGGCATATTGATGACACGATGCCCCACATCCCCTGATGACCCCTCCCAGCAGTCTCATATAGATGTTAAACAGCATTGGGGAGATAATCAACCCCTGTGGGACCCCAGAAGTGAGGCTCTACGGGGCCGAAACACTCTCCCCAAGCTGAACTCTCTGGGGACAGTCCTCCAAGAAGGAATGGAGCCAGGCTAGTGCCAAGCCACCGATTCCCAACTCAGAGAGCCTCCCCAGGAGGATACCGTGGTTGATGGTATCAAAGGCCGCTGAGATGTCGAGGACCAGCAGAGACATTTTGCCCCCGTCAGCCTCCCTCAACAGGTCATCGTACAGGGCGACCAATGCCATCTCTGTACTGTGGCGCGGCCTGAAGCCCAACTGAAACTGATCCAGGGCGTCTGTTTCATCCAAGTGGGCCTGAAGCTGATCGGCCACCACCCTCTCAACCACTTTGCTCATGAAAGAAACATTGGCGATGGGCCTGTAATTGCCAATTTCATCTGCCGTTAAACTAGGTTTCTATCTTATGGGCTTAATGAGTGTCTCCTTGAGGGCAGAAGGAAACCTGCCCTCAAGGAAAGACCCATTTATTATTTCAGTGGCCCATTCTGTTGTTATTGGCCTGGCTGCTTTGATTAGCCAGGCCGGGCAAGGGTCCAAGGAGGAGGTGGTGGCTTGACAGTGGTCAACACCTGGGCCACAGAATCAGGCGTGACAGGCTGAAAGGAGTCAAGGGTTACCGGGCAAGACGGAGCGCTGGACATCTCTGCTCGACTCACTGTGTTCAAAAAAGGAGAGAGGTCCCGGCGGATGGCATCCACTTTAGATTTTTAAAAGGCTGCAAACTGGTCAGGTGAAAAACTAGGGGGAGGCCTATCACCCAGACCAGTTCCAGATAGGTTGTGCACTATACGGAATAACTCCACCTGCTGGTTGGACGCTTCACTTATCCGGTTAGCGAAGTAAGTTCGACAAGCAGCCTTTCCTTATAATCCGTTGGGCTCTTCCTCCACCTACGCTCTAGCCTTCTCTTATGTCGTTTCAGAGCATGGAACTCCTGGTTAAACCAGGGCACGTGGGTGGGGCTGATGACATGTTGGGACATGTTCAAGGAAGCCATGGTTTCCAGGAACTCAAGAGCTGGCCCAGTAGTCTCTGCCCCCACGTGCACGTTGAAATTTCCCAAGACCAAAAGCCTCAGGGATCCCAACGATGCCGCGGAAACAAAGTCGGCCAGCTCCGGAAGTGAAGTGGCTGGGTTGCGGAGAGTGCGGTAACCCAGCAAAATCCCAATACCATCCCTGGCCCCAATTGCCACGTGGAGTGCCTCTAGACCCAGCTTTACCACCGAGGAGCGCCTAGTAACCTCCAAGGTGAATTTATAAACAATGGCTACTCCCTCCTGCCCCTCCAGTCTGCCCTGGTGCTGGATGGCATAACCGGGTGGACAGATGAGAGCCAGGGGAGGACCCCCCTTTCCACCAATCCATGTTTCGGTTATGCATGCCAGGTCTGCATCCTCCTCCAAGATAAGATTGTGAATCACCTGGGTTTTGTTGGATACAGAACTGGCTTTCAACAATACCAGAGTTAGAGTGGAGGGCTGGCTGGGGTGGCTACCTCGATACTGGTGGTTGGTCACAGTCTCAGAACAATTAACAGCCGCCAAACATCTGTTCATCGTTCTTCTGTCACGCACGGGGACCATGCCAATGCCATATCTCCCTCTACCCATGATCACCGGGATGTTCAGTGGCCCCTCGCTGGGTGGACAGGCCCTCCACTCCATATCAAAAGAAAAGGGGGAAGAAAAAAAGAAAAAATGAAAAAAGTACCCTAAATGAATACAATAGATTAAATAACACAATACATACATAAATCAATTAAAATGCTATCAATTAGACACCCAACTTATAAAATACATTATTTTTTTTTTAAAGGCTTTTAAAGGGACCCAGAAGTGATTGTCCCCCACATACAGTCCTGATTCATCTTCTTCTGCCACACAACAAAATAAGCCCAAGATTCTCCCACCCACAATTGGACCCGTCCCACCACGCACTGGCCGCAGATCTTCTTTCCTTTGAGGAGGCTGTCGGAGATGGATTTCAGTTTATGGGGGCAAAAGCCCCAAGCTGAGCAGTCAAAAAGCAGTCAAAAAGCAGAGGCAAAGCAAGCAGTAACATCTGAAGGAGGGGGAGCTGATGAAGAGCTGCTGGAAACATGGCAATGAGCGTACAGTCAGATAATTCCCCCTTCGACATACCAGGGTCCTCTGCTAGAAAGGCGTCTCCCCTGGCCATAGGTATTGATGACTCCCAGTTCCAAACAGCCCCCCAGAAAAGTTCCCAAAAGAGTCGCCACCACAAGCTGACACCAGCTTCACTAGTCCTCAGCCAGCCTCTCGGCCCCCGACTCCAGGCTCACCACGCCTCCTCCAGCTGGCGTCGATGATCTCTCCAGGGCTTCACCATTCAAGCAGGTGGGCTCCTCCACACCTCTCCGCACTGGGCTCGTCTCTAAGACCCCAGCGCCAGGCCATCAAGACTAAGAGGACCCTTCAGCTCTTCCAACCCTGCAGCACGAAAGGAAGCTCCCACAACGCCGAGCTCTGCCTCACTACAAACAAGTCGGCTGCCTCGGCCCTGATCTTTCAATTCACACCAGCAGCCTCCCACAGCGATGTATATAATTAAAGAAATTAAATTCCTTCAATTATTTTGCTGGAAACAATCCTTCTCTTTTCCGAGCAACTCACTGTACTCCAATCTGCCTGCCTGTTTTCCTAACGGCAGCGGCGGCATTGTTGTTGTTCTTCTTACGCCCAGTGATAGTGGAAACAGCAACAATTGTAATGTTTGTTACTGTTGCAGCAGAGATAAAATAAAAACAGCTGCAAGAAAGAGGGAGGCAAGAAACCTAAAATAAACAAACCAAAGAAAGCAGAGAGAAAGAGACCAGAAAGAAAAGGAAAAACACCAACTCAGCAGGAGGAAAAACACAGCCTCCTGCTATTGGGTAGCCAATAAATTAATGCATAATTTATTTTGTTTTTTACTTTATTTTTAACGCTGTTAGCCACTTTTGAGTCACTGGGAGAAAGATGTCCATAAAGAGTCAATTAAGAGTCCACACGACATAAAATTTTATAAAAATAAATCAAATAAAGAGAAAAAAAAAGGAAAGAGGACAGGAATTAACTGGAAGGGAAGGCCTGCCTATACATCCATGTTTTTAGTTGGTTCTTAAAAGTACCCAGCGAGGGTGCAGCGCGAATCTCCGGAGGTAGGTTATTCCAGAGGCGAGGAGCCACCGCCGAGAAGGCCCGGTTTCTAGTTTTTTCCTTCCGGGCCTCCCTCAGCATCAGGCTCCTCAGCCTCACCTCCTGGCTTGCGCGGGTGACACGGGCAGAACTAGTTGGGAGTAAGCGTTCTGCCAAGTATCGAGTTCCTAAACCGTTTAGGGCTTTATATGTAAGCATTAACACTTTGAAGTCAATGCGGAAACGGATGGGCAGCCAGTGCAGCATGGCCAGAGTAGGAGAGATATTTCTCACTCCAGTAAGGAGTCTGGCCGCCGCGTTCTGCACCACTTGAAGTTTCCGCATCAGCTTCAAAGGAAGCCCTACGTAGAACGCGTTACAGTAGTCTAAAATGGTTGGATTAGGCTGCTGCCTTCCACAGCAGACATCTCCCAAGGGTAATGTGGTTAAGAATCCCTGCCTGTTGAAGTTATTCATCATTATAATTTTCTTAATTACTGGAATATACCACATGAAACCTATTTTTTTGGGGGGTATAAGTTGTTAGATTCCCCCTTTTTTCTTGCATAAAATCATGTTGTTACTTGTAAAACTCCCTTGTGTATTGTGAAGCCTGCGTTTTAACAGAGGGGTATTAGTACATAGTAGAATGGCATACATTGTTCTTCTAAATCTAGATTGGAAGGATTAAGCAGGATTGCTTCTATACATTTCTTTTTTCTACAAAGAAGAAACATTTGGTTAATACAGATGAAAATCTTGTTGAACAGGGTGACTTCTAAGTAAATATAAGAGGATTCTGCACACAGAAAAAAAACTGTGCTAAATCATCATCATCTTAGAACTGCATGGTTGGAAGGGACCCTATGGATCATCAAATCCATCCCCTGTCAAGGAAGCACAGCAGGGAATCAAACTCCCAACCTCTGCTCTGCAGTCTGATGCCTAAACCACGGACCCATCCAATAGTTCTAACATAGTGGCATTAAGATATATTATATGCAGGTGTGCAATCTCTGTTTAAATTCTGCTTTTAGCTGATGAAAAAGCAATGCCTTAGCAATACTTTAAAGTTTTAATTAAAAATAAACCTATATAACCAATTTATTTAAGGTAAACACTGTACAAACATTTCTCAATTAATCAAGATTCTCTTAATCTGTTACCTTTTCCCAAGTGTCCATCCACCACCAATATATATAAGCAGACATAAGATGTACAACTGCACTGTACACACCAAGGTGTCCCAGATTGTTTTGTTTAAAGAAGAACAGACACTGAACAGTAGACAACTTCTAATAAACATATTTTAAAATTTATTATATAGAATAAGGCATTTAAATTAAATAAATAAATAAATAAAATTTATCACAGACATTATTGTTATTATCACAACAAATGTGTCACAGGCACATTAATCGGCAGTTTATGAGATAGGAAAGCAGAGTGATTACTGAACTTTATAGCAGTTCTCAACACAGCAACTTCTGTGTTTGGATTTGGACAAAACATTTGTAGAGGTGGATCATTCTGCTATTTCTAGGAAGAGACCAATCTGCTTGCAGATACTACAGTTTTGAACAAAGCTGCAAGCTTCAAGTGCTTTTTTTTCAAACTGCTAGTTCAATAAAAAATACCATCTTTCCTGTGGGTGTCCTTATTATGTAATCAATATAAGATTGTTCCAGCTTCAAACCAAATTGTGTGTACTGCCTACAGTCAAGAGGATTGAATTTTCCAGGCAAGTGTTTATTCAAGCATCTGGTCCAGATGAAATGCAGACTGCCCTCTAGTGGGTGTTAAAAAGTGCATAAATTCAGGGAAAATAAATTGCAGGGGAAAGTGCCTTTAGCTTGAACAATCAAGTTGTACTGATTATCTTAGAATGATTGTTGTTATTGTTTGGTTGTTAAGTCAAACCAAAGCACACCAGGCCCTCCTGTCTTCCACTGCCTCCCGGAGTTTGGTCAAATTCATGTCGGTAACTTCGGTGACACTGTCCATCCACCTCATCCTCTGTCGTCTCCTTCTCCTCTTGCCTTCACTCTTTCCCAACATCAGGGTCTTTTCCAGGGAATCTTCTCTTCTCATGAGATGGCCAAGGTATTGGAGCCTTAACTTCTGGATCTGTCCTTCCAGTGAGCATTCAGGCTCTACAGTTCAATGCATTCCAATGGGGGGGGGGAAATTCCCCAAAAATTAACGAAGACTCAGAACAAAGCCAAATTAAATTTGCAAAGGTTTTACAAGGTGCACTAACGATTCCAAGCATTTTAAACAGTTTTTTAAACATTTTAAGACACTTTAAAAATAGTGAAAACGGACCTGTCAAAACCATTGAAATGCATTGAAACCTCTTCAATGCATTCCAATGGGGGAACCGCGTTTCGCTTAGCGATGTTTCCTATGGCGATTTTCGATTAAGGACGGTAATCCGTTCCCATTGGAACAGATTATCTGGTTTTCAATGCCTTCCTATGGAAAATGGTGTTTCGTTTAGCGATGTTTTCCCATAGCAATGTTTTTTTTTGAATCAATTAACATCGCTAAGTGAGGCACCACTGTATAAGAAACCCCCTTGCCCTCTGGTTGGTCTCTCTTGTGAACATAAGAGTGTAGGGGTGCTTTTCTGAAACATGTTTAAGAGCAGACTATGGCACTGGATATGTCTAGCAGTGTCACTGAAGGATACAAGGAGAAACAATCTCAGGATGTCCGGGATCGGTAACAATATGTAGTGTCTTTATTACATGGTGAAAAGCTTTAAAAACTTTCTTGCTTAACGTATTTCGGCAGGGCCTTCATCAGAAGCAAAATCTTTATATTTCTCTTGTCTCTATCAGCTCCAAAGCAAGCAGTATCACTGGCCATGGCGTCCCTCAGCTGTGGCAGGCACTCTGGCTGAAATCCAACAGTGGAACTGACACAGCATGAGGCTAATGACCTTGGCAGTTTTTCATAAATTAAATATACCTGATCCACCTAAAAAGTCCTTAGGTTCCCTCAGTATAGTTTTCATCAAGAGAAAGGCTGTTGGGGGAGCCTTCAATTTCCAAAAATTGCTGCTGAAAACGATTTTTGAAAATTAAACATTTCTCCGCCCCTCCCATGCCCCCCATCAGCTTCCCCTTGCTGGAAAGGATTCTCATGGCCTTTGGGAGGGGAGGAGGAAGAATTGGGAAATTAACATGCATTGCATGCCAGAGCTGATGACATCATCAACCCTATACAGTGTAAATTCTTCTACTGGATTTCAAACCATGTCTCCAACTTGGACAGCTACACAACTCTGTTTTAAAGGTTAAACATACCAAACTAAAATCTATTGTGACCTACATGAAAGAAAGATTAGGCATCCTTCAGTCTCGAGAGACTATGGTATCGTGCTCTGTATGGAGGACTTGGAACAGCGTCTAGTGTGGCTGAGAATGCCAATTGGAGAGTGACAATCCCTTCCACACTGAAGACAAATACAATCTGTACCCCATCTAGCTCCCCAATTTTGTTGCTTTCATGACTGCCTCTTTGCCTCGGCCTGCTGGACAAGGGTCTCTTCAAATTGGGAGAGGCCGTGATGCACCGCCTGCCTCCAGGCTGAATGCTCAGATATCAGGGTTTCCCATCTGTTGAGGTCCATTCCTAAGGCCTTCAGATCCCGCTTGCAGATATTCTTGTATCGCAGCTGTGGTCTCCCTCTGGGGCAATTTCACTGCACTAATTCTCCATACAGGAGATCTTTTGGAATCTGACCATCAGCCACTCTCACAACATGCCCAATTCACTAATTATGTTTTTGAAAAAAAATCTGAAAACTGGAAAAGAAATATGGAATAGATTATCAATATATAGTGTATTTAATATTCAAGCTTATATTATACTCTTGGAACGTATTTTTACGATATCCTTACTACTTGCATCTCTAAGTGAGGAAACAATTCTGATAAAGATGAGCACTTTTAAGTCACATTTATTACAGTGGGAAAGATTTATGCAATGCATGTTAATAAAACATTAACATGCTTAACTTTAAATGTCTAAGTCCCTGATTGGCAAATCTGTTTTCACACTGGTTTAACTCACAGAGCAAATTTATTCACAGAGCAAATCAGCTCTTGCAAAATGTGGTTCATTTTTGAAGTTCATTACTGATTGTCAAACATTGAGTCTTCAACCTTGGTGCTATGTAACTATGTTTAAAATGTACCATATCCTAGAATTTCAGATACTGAGCTTTAGACATGATGGATATACACAGACAGAATAAACTGTTCCCACCTCTTAGTTAGGAAGAGCTTAGAAGTTGACTTCTGAGGATAATACAAACAGGTTTTGTCCATTAAAAGTAACTAGCACTAAGAAGCATACATGATGGTGTGCAAAATTATACTGCAGTCCATGTTTACATGTATGATGTTGTTTATAAATCAAATAAAACCCTTACAATTTTTGAATCAAGAAGAACTTACCAGTGGGCATCAAAATAAGCTGTACTAATCAACACAGGTTCAACACAAAAAGAACAAATGATAGCCTGACATTTCAAAGTCCATTCTGTTGTTTGCTACCTGATCACGGGCATCTGGTGCTTTTGGGCAGGGCAGGGGTGGGAAAAGATTAACATTGCAGTAACATTACTAGTGCGCAATGAGTTTCAGGAATAAGGTCCATTGATAAGAATTGCTTCACAAAGAGATTAGCATAAATTAGATGATTTCCTGAGTTCTGGCCATATAAGCCCATCAAGAAATTAGGTATAAATACACAATCTCATTTGAACACTACTTTTGTACAACTTGGTGCTGGCTAAGGATTGCTGAGGAAGAGGGGTAATTCAATTACATGGTTTGAGGTTTAGCTGAGTATCTTTAGGTCAAACTTACACACATAGCTGCAAGAGCCACTTCATTAACTAAGCTTATTACAACTGAGTAAGTATCTCATGCATTTAGTAAATATATAGATTACTTTTCAGCCCAACAGAGCCCTCAGACATACACACCTTTGGTAAAAACCGGAAGATTAATTCCAATGTATAGCTTTTTCCTGTGTAGTTTTTGCAAGATAAATTACAGTACAGCTTTCAAATGCAGATTCTTTAATTGTAAAAGGAACAAAAAGTATTGTGGTTATTATCTGTACAAATAGTTTAAAAGCACATGCCTTTCAGTGCAGAGCTATCAACTGATTATGGACAAAATCCAGCCAAAGCCTAAGCAATAAAAATCAAGCCTCACTGCATTGACAGATATTTTAGGAGTTACAGTACTTAGTTTTGTCACTGGAATCAGTGAGACTCTTAATACTGACAGAACTGGACACATATACTTGGCACACACCCAAATGAACACAGCAGAACATTTCTTACAAAGCAAAATAGACCTTGGCTGCATGAATTGCAGTCCTATGCATGTTTCAGACAACTCTTATCTGCAGATAAGATTTCAGACAGATCTTATCTAAGTCCACTGGTAAGGGCCACTTGCCACAAACTCTCTGCCCTGGAGGTTCTCATTTACTGTGAAAGGGAGTGTCATGGTTGCTCACTCATTACATACTTACAAGCACAGACATTTTTAAAGTAAGTTCTAGAGTCCAGAATCTAGTTTGGCACTGAGATAAAATCTGGGGTAATAATTCCGCACTCAGTTCTTCCCTAGGTTGTTGGATTAAACCAAAACATCATGTTAAGTTTAAAATGGAGACTGCAGCTAAGAACTCAGAAGATGGCTGAGATTTTTTTTGGGGGGGGGGCGAGAGATGATGGTATTAGGTAACACCCTTGCGTATGCAACTGGAGATCAAGGCCAAAATCATCAATACTCCCAATTACTAGGCATGGATGGGAAAGTTGGAAAATGAAGGAAGCAGATAGGAAAAATGCATTCAAAATTTAGTGTTGGAATAGAACTTTTTTGATTTCTAAGGCTGCAAGAAAGGAAAATAAGTAACTTCTATGCCAAATAAAGGCTGAACTCCCATTTGAAGCTAAAATGACTAAACTTAGGCTGTCACACACTGGTCTTAATATAAGAAGAAGAATGGAAAAAGCTAGGAAAAGAGGAATGTCTAACATGATACAGATTGACTCGATAATATATGCCACAGTGTTTGCAAGTTTTAAACTGGATTGTTAGGGCACTCTGGAGCTTGTTAATTTATAGGCTTGGATATGAATTGACATACATTGGATGTGATTTGACAGTACATAGCGATTACTTCATATACAAGGTGTACACAGTGTGGGAAAAGCACAAAATAGAAAAGAGTTTGCACTACTACAGTGGACCCTCGACTTACAGACGGCTCGACTTACAGACTTTTCGTGTTACAGACTTCTCTGGCTGCAAAATTTAGATTCGACTTGCAGCCAGAGAATCGACTTACAGACCAGAAAAAAACCAAAATGGAATAAAAATAGAATAAAAACCACTGGTTATGGGATTAATCAGTTTTCAGTGCATTGTAGGTCAATGGAGATTCGACTTACAGACTTTTCGACTTGCAGCCACCATTCCAATACAGATTAATTCCTTAAGTAGAGGGTCCACTGTATTAGGCAAGATGAGGTAACTGCCTCTAGCCTCAGAGCCCCCTCAGCCATTCTTCCTGAGCCACCTCCCCAATCCCCCCCCCCCGGAAGGGATTCTGTTTGTCATTTTGTACCGGTAAATGAGTCTGCTCACGTGAGTTCAGATGCGGTAACAAAGACCATCCTATTGCCAGTATTGAACTGTCACTTTATTTTATTTCTGTACATGGGGAGAGTGACTCCATTTTGTCCTTCCCTTCAGGCAACATAACACCTTCGCTCAGATCAGCTAATAAAAGAAAAAACTGCAAAGGCTGTCCACCAAGCCTAGATTATCCAGAAATAAATGCTACAGTTTATGTACAAAGACAATTTCTCCCTATTTATTTACATCCACAATTTTAAATTGTACACAATTCTGATACAAATATAGAAAGAAAAAGGAAGATATATTTATTTTCTCTTTGCCTCACATGTTCCTTTGAGAGAAAAGCTGCACCCACTTTTCTCCTGATGTGCATCGGGCCTCTCTTGCCCGTCTTTTTTTGGAAGGCTGAGTGAGCGCCAGGCTCCTCGGAGGGCCACCTAGGAACCAGGCAAAGCGTCCCCGAGGCTGCCTTCTTGACTCGAGAGTGCCACCTCCCGGTTCACTAAAAATTGACCGAACCTGGGACGAAAGTACGCGCACACGGAGAACCAGCCCCAATGGCCCTTAAAGGCACCTGGCACTAAAACTAAACCATGTCCTCAAACACTCCGGGAGATGATTGGGGGGGGGGAGGTGAGGAAGGATACCTGCACGTGTTATAGGCCCTGTGACTGACAGGTCACTTCTCTCTCTCCACTACAGACAACACAGTGGTTCCTAATCACCAACAACTTGGACCCCAAAAGTCCCTCCCCAGCGGCCGATACACACGTGGCGGCCCCATGTGACATTACAACGACCATACGCACCCCCCCCGCCGCCTCCCCCTCTTGTACCTCTCGAACACCCCCTACCCCCACCCCCGTTTCCCGAATGTTCATGCTGGTCCGCCCGGCCGCTCCGGCTCGCCTCCTGGGGCCACGTGACGTCCCACCCTCCAAAGAGGAGGAGGAAGCCGCCGCCGCCGCCGCCGCCGCGGCTCTTGTCACGTGACGTCTCTCGGTTTCTTTTCCCCCAAAAGCTCTCGCGGAGCCGGCAGTTGTGGAAAAAAGCGACAGGCCGGGGGTGGGGTGGGGTGTGTGTGGAGGCAAGGAGGCGTGGTGTGCGAGGGAAGCTCTTTGCGGAATGGGTCGCGCCTGCGCAGCTCGCCGTAGCTGTCATCCGCGTACGGAACAACAAGTCCTACTTAAATCGAGGGGCACGTGAATAGTTACTGCCGGTGCGTTACTGGGAGGGGGGCGGAGGGAGGGAGGAAGGCAAGAAGGCGGGCGAAGAGTGAGGGTCGGAAGCGCGGCGGTTTCTCTCAGGTGACTCTGAGGCGGTGGCGTTGCTCCCCTTCCCACGGCCAGGTAAGGGCGTCGGTGGCGGTCTCTCGTTATGGAGGGAGGGGAGGGACAGGTGGCTTTGCCCGGGGAAGAAGGGGGTTCCTCCTGAAGGGAGGAGTGTCCTGAGGCGGCGGCGGCGGGAGTAACAGGTGGAAGCGGGCGCCGCCTGTGATTTGTGGAGGGTGGGAGGAGGTGACTCGGCGGCAGAGGGTCGCCTGGCGGCGGCGGGAGAGGAGCGGCGGCAAGGGATGGCCCTCAGGGACCGAGAGGGGCCAGCTGGCCACCGCGAAGGAGGGCAAGGGCGGCGGCGGCGGCGGCGGCGGCGGGAGGCGGAAGTCTTCTCGGCGACGTTGGGAGGTGCGTGGAGGCGCGGCCAAGGCATGCCCCCGGTGAGGGGTTCCTGTTCGCCGTGCGCGGCGGGGCCTGTCGGGAAGATGGGCTGGACAAGGTTAGGGGCCGAGGAGAGACCCGGGAGGGAAGGAGCGGAGCGGACCGGCCCAGGAAGCAGAGCGCCCGGAGTCCCAGACAATAATATGAAATCTGGGTTTGGTGGGTGGTACTGCAAAGACTTAACGGTTGTGTTTCATTGTAAGCTTTTGTGGATCAAGTCTGAGGACGTGGATCGAGTGCGACAAAGCTTACATTGAAACATAAGTTCTTAAGGTGGGAATTTTATGGTCTTAGTTTTTGTCTGATGTGGTGTATAAAGTTTGCTCCCATGCACCCTGCTTGAAAGCCACAGTACGTGGATACAGGATCATAACAATTGTTAACAGGCAACAGATCTTGTAAGGACAGATTAAATTACAGTTTATACAAATTTAAGTTCATTTTCTCGGGGTTTTTCTGGACCCAGTGCAGCCAAGGATAACTAGCCGGAGAAGAAATAGAGTCCATGATAATAAGGAACAGAAAGCTCTCAAAATGAGTGGCTTGCATTAATTTCTATCCCAGAGCTGTTTAGTGGACAAAGGAATTAATATTCTCTTTGTGAAACATGCCAAATTTAATTTGTACAGTTTTTTCTTACATTACAGCAAAATGTGATCATTTGGAAGTAAATGGATGCTGGTTTTATGGGTTTCCAATGGGGACCTCTTGCCTTATCTGTTTTGAGAGAGTAAGAATATTACATTCGGAGTTTGGAAGTTGGTTCAATAGGCTCTGGCATACATATATCTAAAGCTGCTAAGGTTTTTGTATGTCAAAGTTAAGACCAGTTGTTAAGTGTCTAGCAGGCAAACATAAGAATTCAGGGAATGCACAATAGTAAAATCCAAAGAAGACCATGGTTTTTGACTGGGTGGAAAAGAGTAATAGTGTTTTTATGACAATTTGGAATTGCAGGACCAGGGTCATTATCAATACTGTGAAGCAGAATGATGAAAATATACTAAATGATGTTATGAACATACCAGGAAATGTTAAGTGATGTTAATGAACACAATAGTTGCCTCCCTCAGACAGTCCCATTTTAATTTAGCTTTAATTGGTTTGTTCAATTTCAGAGTCCTGTGAAGCACCATAGTTATGACCATACTGTTGACTTGAACCTCAATAATCAGAATGCTTAGGAATGTTGGCCCAGATATTTTGCTTCCTGGGGCAAGGCGAGTTGCCCTGTTTTCCACATACAGAATTCAATTAGATTGTCAGTTAAAAAAACACACACACACAAGAAGTTCCTGTCTGACCACATAAACAAACACTTTTATTAAAACAAAAGTTACGAGGGGCATATAGACTTAATTTGTCAGCTGCAGGTTTGAATTGATTGTTATTTAGTGATAGTTCCAATAAATGAAGCTTATATTGTATAATCAGGATGTGGTGTCTGGAGATGTTTCAGTAAAAACTACATCATTGAAATAGCAGGTATGATAAAATCAATGGAAAAGTTTACAAATTGTTGGACTGTGGTTTGTTTAATTCTGTGCTGATTCTTTTGTTAAAAGCCTATCTCCACAATCATACAGCAGTTTGCTATCCTGGTATAGATAATAATTAGAAACCAACATCTATTGTGGCTTATAAACTCTATTTATGTCATGATTTGTTGTTAACAGCTAAAGCCAAAATTGTGGATTGTCCATGACTTGTTTTTGTACTTAACCAGCCTGAAAGAGAAGATAGGACATAAGAGGCATTAGAGAGAAACAGAACAGAAATGGGAGAAGCTAGTTTGTTAAGTGGTCTGCAGGATAGTTCATGATCAAAGCACTAAATCACAGCTAATGTGATGGGCAGATGACTGGACACTGAGACTACAATGAATGTATTTAATTCCTATTTGAACAAGGATTAAACCCTAATTCTGACTAAATCTATTCTTCACTTCCAAGGCTGCAGCTACACCTTTGCAATAAACTAGAGAAAATATATTTGCTGTGGTTTAGTGGTAAACAGACACAACTCTGTTGCAGCATTTTTTTCCCTTATAATCGAGTGTGTGCGAGAGTGTACACTGCTGCTGTGTGTGTTGGGAGCTGGATGTAATGTCACATGATAAGGGCATGCCCTGCTCCCACCTCCTTTTTTTAAAGTGTTGTATGGTTTTGAGTACATTTTTAAGGAGAAAGGCAAAGGAGAGAAAAAAAATCAGACATGGCAGCCCTTAAAAAGAGGAACAAGGGGGTGGTAAATAGAAGAGTGAAGAAGAGACAAGCAAACAATTGGTAGAAAAAAAGGGCAGTCCTTTACCATCTGAAACCATGGAGTTTCTGGGGAAAAAAAAGCAAAAAAACAAAAAACAAAACTGTATTGAGTGCCATTTTGAATGGTTGTAAGGCTTGTGTCATCTGCTGCAACAGAAGTTGCTGCAGATTCTGTCTTTTTTTTTCCTTCTGGAAAGTGTAGCTTTGTCTTTGTAGTAGGAGAGTAAGTTACATAAAACAGTCATGTAATGGATACATCTTTTCCTGTAGTACAAATAAAAAGTTCACTGTGCTCCAGAAAATAAAGTCATTGGTGCAGGACCATAAGAAAATTTCTGACAGCTGTAATCAAGCAATACTGTTCTAAGATAATATATTTTTGCACAAAATTATAAAGAAGCTTTTATTGGGAATTTTTTTTCAGGGAAGCAGTGTGGAGAGTGTATGAAAAAGAGAAGAAAAGGGTGGTACTGAAGTAGGGCTGGATTGGAACAGTAGTCTAAGGTGGTGAAGCACTTGGTGGCTGCATTGGGAAAAGCTGCCACCAGCACTCACTTGGCGCCACTTAACCTGGTTGCTGCTAGCCACTTTCTTGTAGCAGCTTCTACCTACCTGCCTTTATAGTATGACTGTATCTCAGCCAGCTATGAGAATACTGTATCTTGTTCTGAGGACCCTTTGGGCCATTGCATTATGAGATGGGTTGGCCTTTAAAGTTATGTTTTTTACATTAATTGCTTTTATGTTGTTTTTTAGTTAGTTGGTTTATATTTTATTTGATTCTTATATTGTAGTTATGTTTTGTGGCTATTTTTATTCTGCTATTGTGGTTTATTTTAGCCCAGAGTGGCCTTAGTAGCATGTGAGCAGTAAATAAATTGAATAAATAAAATAAATAATAATTTTTTAAAAACACCTGTTATATATTTGTGAAGACTATGGCAACTCCTCTTTATCCCTATTACAAGTGATTTTGATCTGTCGTCCCCTTAATGCTTTGGCTTTTCGAACCTTCAGAGCCATTTGTTCTTAACATAACCAACTGAGAAGCAGCGAAGCCAGTGGTTCCCATTATTGGGTCTCCAGATATTCTTGGACTGCAACTGCCAGAAATCCTGGTCAGCACAATTCAGGTGAAGGCTTTTGGGAGTTTTAGTCAAAGAACACCCAATATTGGGAACCACGGAATTAAACTATGAAGGCAGGTAGGCAGCAGCTGCTAGAAGAAGGCATTATTGCTGTGACTGCCATTCTTCCTCTCTACTTTCTTTTTCCTTGTGAGTGTTTTGTATGGTGGGAAGGGCACAGAGCATCAGTGGTGCTTCTGTTCTTGATCTGATTGGCAGGAGAGGTTGCCACACACTGTGTTGAAGTTTGCCTGGTCAGTGTGGTTAAACGGAAGGGGAGAATGGCTCAGACCTAAATAGATTAAACACTAGTACGTGTCATACAGATTTCAGGTGACATCAGAGGTTGTTAAAATAAACAAATGACGATGATGATTCTTCTGTTTTTCAAACTACAGGAATTACTCATATTAATTTCTGACCTGGACAAAACATGTAACCAATTGTTAATGGCATCTAGAGTAGACCTGTTGAACAAATTGCTGAATAGTAAGTCAGCATTTATGTAATGCAAATATCTTCGATTTAGAGGGTGTGTTCTAGTTTGGACTAGCAATTGGATTTAGGACATAATGTCCTTGGTAGGCTGAGGGAAAAAGTAAAGAAAAACATAGCAGTATTTATCTAGTAAAACAGAAGATTAATTTTAGGTGATGGTGGTCATTCACTAGGTAATGCTGCCACCACACATGCACAATCTTTAGATAGTTGAAGGAAGGCCTCTGAGAATGAATTCAATAATTTACCATCAATCATTCTTTTATGGGGAGCAAATATCCAATGATGTCTATATTGTCTGTCCAGTCCACTGCACAGAACCTGTGTTTTTTCCCCACTCCTGCTTTTTGTAACAGTATATTGTCCAGTGAAGACGTCTGCAAGACTGACCACAAATTAGTGTATATTTGGATAGCCTTAATATAGTTGCTACCTGGTTATAGATTGTAGAATTATGCATCAAAGAAAATTTCCATTAGAATACTAAATCCAGTAATGTTCCTTTCCATTAGAAAAACAAGTTTACGGTTCTCATATGTTTTAAATGGATCCTTAAAACATGCAGTGAGGTAAGTTAGAAGTCCAAGAAATATTCTTCTGTTCCTTTCAGTCTTTCAGATTTTTCTGGACTTAATTAAGAATTTAGTAAGGAGAAAGTTAGCATGTAAACAAACATACATTATAGTTCTTATCAGAAGTACATGAAGATCTGTATATCAAAAGAAGTATCTCCATGACAGTAAGAAATCTTCTTAAAATTTTATTTGAAACATGCTCCTGCTAAGTGATGGTTGCAGGCCTTTACTTGTATTCTGTTTGGTACAAATGTTTCTTATGAGTGTTCAAGATGTCTTTTTCATTCTTGTCGCTTATGTATTTCCCAAAATAGGAAATAAATTTCTTACCAAAATACTGATCCCTGTACAGCAGTACTGAGTGGGGAATGAGTTCCAACCCCCCCATGTCATAAATAGCAGATAAACAAAGCACTTCAAGTTTCTTTGGTGTCTGTGCGTGGTTGAGCGAGGGAGCCCTGGCCCAGTCTTGCTAAAGGACTGGGTCTCCTTCCCTCCCGTTTGTAATGGAGGCTTCCCTGAAATCAACAACTGCTGCCTCCCAGCTGCAAATGTGGCTTCTCTATTTCAGTGGAACCTGTTTCCCTCACAGATGTTAGGTCACAAGTTAGGTCCATTAAGTATACAGTCTCTGGTGCCATCTAATGGCCAGTCCTGGTAATACACACGGAGAACATGGGTTTTATTTATTTATTTTTCTAGGAAGTGGATACGTGAAACCACAGGTACTTATCCTGCAGATACAGTGGTCCTATTGTAATATGTATCCCTGGAGTGTAAATACAGTGTATTTTAGAACAGTGAGAGAGACTGCACCAGGTAATCTGTGTGCTTGGTCAGTCAAACTTTATTTTAATATTTGTATTAGCAGTTCATGGTCTGTATCACAGTCCACTCTTAGTCTTATTTGTAAAAAAACCAAAAAGAAAGAAAAAGAAAAAAAATAGAGGTTCTCCATTTCCTACTATGACTAATACAGTGGGGTCTTGACTTGAGAACTTAATCCGTATTAGAAGGCGGTTCTCAAGTCAAAAAGTTCTCAGGTCAAATCTGCATTTCCCATAGGAATTGCATTGAAAACTATTTGATCCGTATCTGCTCTTTTCCGTCCATAGAAACTAATGGGAAGCTGCTATTCCGCCTTCGACCACTAGAGGGGGATATTTTGTTTCTTTTTTTCTTAGGTCAAGAAAGGTTCAGGGAAGGCAGGGAAAATATATTCCAGGCAGTACAGTACCAGGCAGTCCGAAGACTGTCTCCCAATCCACTCTCTAAACGCTGGGAGGAGTGAGGAAGCAGACAGGCACCCTTTCACTGGCCAACAGTTAACTGAAAGTTCACATTTTGCACTTTCCCTGCCTCCCACGTGGTTTTTTTTTCAGTTCTTAACTCAAATCTAAGTATGTAAGTCAAGTCAATATTTTCCTATGAGAGTGGTTCTTAAGTCAAAATGTTCTTAACTCAAGCCGTTCTTAAGTCAAGACCCCACTGTATTATCTATTTGGATTTTTGGATCATATTGGTGGTCTGGTGGCATCTTTGTATAAAATTCTCAGTTAGGTTGTCGGAATCAAGCATTTGTAATAAATAAATTGTTGGCCTCTATGAGAATTCTGTGAGTTACTCTCTACTTCTAACTATAGATTGGGGTATTTGTATTTATATATTAATACCCCCACACAGGTGGACATAATGAGGGTCCTGCCCCCTGGGGCTGGACCGTCCACTCACCCGTCTGCTGCTGCAACTGGCTCCATGCTCCCTTCCAATCGCTTTGGAGCTCACAGTCAACTAGCCACTTATCAGCTTGGCAGGGAGACTAGTCTTCCCTTCTTCTGCCAGGAGTGGCTAGTGGACCGTGAGCTCTGGAGCGATTGGAAGGGAGCATTGAATACTGGAGTCCTTACTCTCTTTTGACTAAGGTGAAGGGATGTAATTTCTGCTAAAGGAAAATATTGAATAGTTATGACTGCGCAAGATGTCAGTGATTGCATCTGCCGTAGCATCCTAAAATTCTAAATAGCAATCAGGGTAGATAAAAATTTATGATCTTTTTTAAAAAGTAAGTTTAAATCACAACTTAAATCATGATTTAAATTTTAAAAAAATCATTTTTAATTTAAATCATGGTTTAAATTGTGACTTAAATTGATTTGATTTAAATCAAATCTACCCTGAATCAAACACAAACCACTATCCTCCATGGACCCACAGTCTATATGCCACACTTCATTGGTACTAAATAAACACCAGAATTTAAATCCAGTGCCAATTCCAGCTAGAGAAGAGCCAGAAAGTGTAAAGTGTAGAGTGGTAAATCTTCCCATATGAACATTCCATAGATTCAATGAGTCTGTTCTAGTTGGGACTATCAGTGGGATTTAGGTATAGGATTGTAATTTCAACCTCCATGGAAAAGTTAGAAAACTAACACTGTCTTTCAAATTTTGTTCTAGTGTTACCATCCTGTCTACTATAAATATTTTTCTGTATATTTATTATTTTCCATTTTGTATTTGATTGAATAAATGGCAGCATGACTATGGAAAAAAACTGACAAACAACAGAAAAACAGTAAATGAAATATCTGGCCAGAAAAGTATAGTAACAGTCAAACAGATTTACACAATGAAAAACTGTGCTGTGCTCTGCATTTAGCCGCAAGCCTATCTCAATCAAGGCAAAGCAAAATATAATGTTACATTATAGTCTCTCTTATAACAGAAAAATAGGCCTCCAGACATCCAAAGTTGAACAAATCTCACATGTCCAAATTATGCTATGCCAGCTGTGACTTTCTTCTAAACAAGGAGCGCCATGAGAATTACCTTCATTAAGCACAAAATGTTTGTGGTAGTTAAACCTGTCAAGATATAAGATATTGCATGCTAACATTCCATTTCAAACCACAGAGAAATGAGATAATAAGTTTGTTTCACTGATCTGAGAACAGGCTAACAGCCACTTAAACATATAATGTATTTAATGTACAGTGGTGCCTTGACTTATGAACTTAATACGTATTGGAACGGTGGCCGTAAGTCAAAACATTTGTAAGTCAAAGCACCATTTCCCATAGGAATGCATTGAAAACCGATTAATCTGTTCCGGCAGAGAAAAAAAATACCACCTCCCCCCCCAAAAAAAACCCACTGCAAATCCCACACTGGGAGTGCGAAATAAATAAATAAATAAATAAATAAATAAATAAATAAATAAATAAATAAATAAATAAATAAATAAATAAATAAATAAACACCAAAAAACAAACAACAAAGCACAGAAACATGCCCCCCGAGCCCAAGCCTACCCTCCAAAACCCACCCAGAACAACGTTTTTAAAAGGAAAAAAGCAGCACCTTTCCGGTCTGAAGCCTCCCGAGGTCCCCCGCCACCGCTGATCACCACCTTCGGAGGTCTCCTAGGGCTTCCCCGCCACCGTGGGAGACCTCCCAGTGGTCCCCCACCACTGCCGATCGCCACCTTCAGGCTTTCCCGAGGGTAAATGGGCCTACCAGGGGAAGCCCTCCCTTGTAGATGGGGCCTACCAGGGGAGGGCTTCCCCTGGTAGGCCCGGTCTACCCCCGGGAAAGCCTGAAGGTGGTGATCGGCAGCGGCGGGGCCCCCCCGGGAGGTCTCCCATGGCAGTAGGGAGGTCTCCCATGCGCACAGGAGGAGAGACGCCAAACAGGTGGCCAGAATCAGCAGTCGTGCCAGGAAGGGAGCAGGCGAGCTGGTGGGCAGGCAGGCATGCAAGGAGTGCTCTGGTCACAGCGGTGGCCCCTCCTCCTCCTTGGCTTGCTGAATTTCCTGCCTTTTTTCACTGCCTTTTTCCATTCGTAAGTCAATGCTCCAGCTGCAAGTCAAAGCTAAATTTTGCAGCCGGAGTTGTTTGTAAGTCAAATTGTTTGTAGGTCAGGGCATTCGTAAGTCAAGACACCACTATACAGTGGTGCCCCGCATAGTGACGATAATCCGTTCCGGATAAATCGTCGCTATCCGGATTCGTCGCTATACGGGGCAAAAAACCCCATAGGAATGCATTAAACCCTGTTTAATGCGTGCCTATGGGGGGGGGGAACTCACCGTTATGTGAAGATCCTCCATAGGGGTGGCCATTTTCACCGCCTTAGCAGTTGGCCATTTTGGAACCGCCGATCAGCTGTGCGAAAATGGGGCATTTGGGAGGACCCCCGTGGTCCTTCTGAAGCCCTAGTGGCATTTTCCCCCAGCTGAGCAGCGGTGGCTTTGGAAGCTCGCTGGGGGGGCCGGGCGAGAGTGAGGGGGAGGGAACGTGGCCAGCCAGCGAGGGCTCGGAGGCAGGCAGCCGGGAAGGGGCGTGCCTCTGATGGCCACCCAGCCCCGGATGCCCGGTCTCCTTGGCGGGGCTCTTCCGGGGTGCAGATGGGGTGAGGAGGGGGTCTCTGGCACGCCACCCCCCCGGCCAGCTGCTGCCGCCCTGATCCCAGTCCCGGGTGGGCACCTCCTCCTTTGCAGTGCTCTGGCTCGGGGCCAGGCCCTTCCCTCCCTCCTTCCCTCCCTCCACCCGAGGCGCCAATCTGGAGCGCCCCCACTCCCCCCAAAGGCCCACCCATCAGCTGTCCCAAAAGGCGAGCCTTTGGGCTGCTCCCGGAGAAGCGGGCCTTTGGGGGGGAGCGGGGGTGCTCTGGATTGGCGCCTCAGGAGGAGGGAGGGAAGGAGGGAGGGAAGGAAGGGCGAAGGGCCTGGCCCCGATCCACACCTGCACCCCTGGGGCAGGTGCCGAACCAGAGCGCTGCAAAGGAGGAGGCGCCCACCCGTGACCGGGATCAGGGCGGCAGTGGCTGGCTGGGGGGGGGGCGGCATGCCAGAGACCCCCTCCTCGCCCCGTCTGCGCCCCGGGAGAGCCCCGCCAATGAGACCAGGCGTCCGGGGCTGGCTGGCTGTCAGAGGCACGCCCCTTCCCGGCTGCCTGCCTCTGAGCCCTCGCTGGCTGGAGACGGCTGCGCTCCCTCCCCCTTGCTCTCGCCCACCCCCCCAGTGAGCTTCTGAAGCCACCACCAAAGCCACAGTTGATGGGCGGGCCTTCGGGCTGCTCCTGGAGAAGTGCTTCTCCGGGAGCAGCCCAAGGGCTCGCTTTTTGGAACAGCTGACGGGCGGGCCTTTGTAATGATCGTGGGGGAGCGCTGCCCTGCGATCATCGCAAAGTGAATTTTCCTCATAGGGGCCATCGCAAAGCGATCACTCTTGCGATGGCAAAAAGTCCATTGCAAAGCGATTTCATCGCTAAACGGAGCGATTGCTATGCGAGGCACCACTGTATTAGAATACAAATAGAATATTGTAATGCGTATTGG
Organism: Pogona vitticeps; assembly: GCF_051106095.1. Lineage (NCBI taxonomy): Eukaryota > Metazoa > Chordata > Lepidosauria > Squamata > Agamidae > Pogona > Pogona vitticeps. Next base: position 229,080,638 of record NC_135784.1, on the reverse strand, counting down.
TGGACTCCAACCCATGAAAATAAAACAAATATAAACCATCCTGCCACTGAACATGTTCAAATACTTGGGAACAAAGCACCAGGGAACAAGTATTAAGTCTACTGAACAGTGCTCCCTGGAAGGATAACTGAATGTCAACAGGGGTCTTAATGGTAGTTTCTAGGTATAAAATGCTTGTTCAAGATGTCCCCCAGCACTTTGTCAGTTAACTGCAATTAGTTGTGGACAGTTACACAAACCTTATGAACACACAGATAGTATTCTCTGGCTGTTGATTGTCGTCACTGGAGTATTGGGTACCAGATCCCAGGATGATTTGGCTGAATGGATTTGTGTTCACTTCAAAAAGCAATAGAGACAAGATAAAACCTGTAATATGCTATAAAATAAATGCCATAAATTCTGCATTCTGGATTCAGGGTCGAGTGGAAGCGTAAAACACTGTACCTACACCAACCTTGTGTGGTACAGTGGATAGAGTGATGGACTAGGAGGCCTAGGTTCAAATCCCCACTCAGTTGTGGAAGCTCAGTTAAAAACAGACCTTTAATATATTGTAATCCCTATTAGGGTTGCTATAAGCTGTATCTGATTTGGTGGCACATAACATCCTTGGATCAGTCACTACTTCTCTGCCAAGGTGATCTTACATGGTTGTCCTCAGAATAACATATAGAGAGTGGGAACAGGTAAAGCTGGCATGTACATTGCTTATAGAAAGAAAGATATCTTGCCATAGACTTTGAGCTTCTGGTAATAATGTCATGTGATGACTGCTATTTTTGCCATCAGATTTTGCAGTTTTGCTTCCAGTTGGATGAACCGCAGGACAAAAGGAGGAAGTGTTTAATGAATGAAAATCTCCCCTGCTGATGTCAACACTCTTCCACAAGCTTCATTGAGTCCAACTCCCTGCCAAAGTTGGAAGTGTTGTAACAAGCAAAATATCAGAGCTTTGAAAAGTTCTTGAACTACATTTCCCATAAACCTCCAGCTAGCATTCATTGCTATGATTAATTGCTTTCTATCCACTGTTTGCATAAAAGTAGTGCAAGTACAGCTGCAAACAGATCTCAGCTATTTGCAAAAATAAAACATGTTCTCAGAATTTTGACATCTACCCATTTCTTCTGTTTATATCTGTATAAAGGCCTCTGAAGATGTGCATGGGTTTATTTATTAGTTAATCATACAAAAAGTCTTGACTTTTACCCTGCTTCCTGAAAATAAGACTTAACCTGAAAATAAGCCCTAGCATGATTTTTTCAGGATGCTTGGAATATTAGCCCTACCCCAAAAATAAGCCCTAGTTGAGTGAAACCCGATTCTCCACCATTGTGCAGCTTTGTGCAGCAACCAGAAGAAGATGACATGACTGTATTTGAATAAATGTAGATTGTTGTACATGAAAAAAATTATACATCCCCTGAAAATAAGCCCTAATGCGTTTTTTTTTGGAGCAAAACTATTTAAGACCCTGTCTTATTTTTGGGGAAACAAGGTAGAAACAGCAAGTCAAAGCACTGGCTACCTTTCTTGCCTTATATCTCTGATCCTGTAAGGGCTAAAAACATAACTTTTTTTCAAAAGCAGAAGTATGCAGCTGGGGGCTGATGATGGTCCAAACTGGACATTGAGTGGCACCTCTAAAATCCAAGGAACTTGCTAAATAAGCAATAAGGCATCCCTATCTAAGTTGGAAAATATATAATTTAGTATTACATCCAGAATTCATTAATTCTACTCAGGTGCATTTTTAAAAATAGAATTATTGTTCTAACAATTATCGTTCTGTCACGGCTCACATACCTACCTAATAGTTCATATTGCAGTATCTTTTGACCAACAATTTCAGGTTTTCCTTACTACTTAATTTTTATTCTCCCCAGAGCTACATGTTTTATCCCATCAGTCATCTTTTGCATATTAAACATTTTCAAAATAGAATAGTTTATGAATATAGATCTACAGAAATTGCTGTTTTCAAAATTAATAAAATGTGTTGCTATAGTTATAAATACATGAAAATAACATTATTTAAGCAGTAATACAAATTACTGTTCTCTTTTTCTCTCTCCTCCCCATCTCCAGTACATAGATTGTTGGATTGATGCAGAAAGCAGTTACCAGTTTAACAGGTAAAATAGCACTTTTAGTCTTTTCTAGGTCTTCCTTCATTTTGTTTTCAGTATATATGAAACTGCTAAATAATATTTTTTTAGCATTCTCATTTCCGAAAAGAAAGATTTACCTTTACAGTTTATAATTGTGGCCTGTAAAGTCCCAAATAAATTATTTGTGCCTTCAGTTCTTACAGTACTTTATAAAACATTAACTTTGCTTATTTTATATTGTATGTAACAGTTTCCTTTTTTAAAAAACCAAAAGATCCATAACAATCCTTCTGTACACCTTGTGCTTACTCTATATACATGAAGGGATCTTTGTTAGTGCTTGTGTTGCACATAGATATCATGGTAGGCCATTACATGAAATAAGAGATTTCATGTTTCCTCTAGCGCAGTGGTTCCCAACCTTCCGTAACTCAGGTGTTCTTGGACTGCAGGTCCCAGAAGCCTTCACTACCTCTGCTGGCTAAGGTTTCTGGAGTTGCAGTCCGAGAACACTTGGGTTACCCAAGGTTGGGAACTACTGCTTTAGCCTATCTAGCTTAGATCTCACCTTTCTTTATTGAAGGAAGAACTAAACTGGATATGGGAGACATACACAGATCTTTTGTTTCCTTTTATGGTCTGTGTACATGTGCACTGAAGGGCAGTAGTTCATTGTGCACCATGTAGATGTCTCAGAACATGAATCAGTTACCATGATCCAGATAATCCATAAATGATATTGAGCTCCTCTCTGTAATAGTTTATTTGAATAACAAAGGGTACTACAAATTACATTTCCAACTTCAGATTGATCAGCATATTTACCGTATTTTTCGCTCCATAAGACGCACCTTTCCATAAGACGCACCAATTTTTTAGGAGAAGAAAACAGGAAAATATAATCTGTTTTCTTCGCTCCATAAGACGCACAGACTTTCCACCCCCGTTTTGTAGGAAAAAAGTGCGTCTTATGGTGCGAAAAATACGGTAATATGATTGAATTAGTAGACACTATGGAAGCAATTATGACCTTTGAAAGTGTTCAGATTTGTCGGCTTTGTCCACACTATTATATTCTTTTTTCTCCTTTGTCTTATTTCCTGTATGCCTCTTTCTGTATTTCTTAATATGCAATCAATATGAGAAAAATAATTAATTTGATAAAAATAATTTAGAGATACAATGTTGTTACCAGTTAGATTTATCTGCTTTGGTATAAAACCTTTGGAAACCATTTTAAATATTTTTCATTAAAATATATTTAATCACCAGTAATTAATATTTGCTTACTAGCAGGTATAGCACCAAGCAGCCATGGCCACTCAATCGTTGGACCCTCCTCCAAATGCAAGCTGTAAAATCATGACTTTTCACCCTACTATGGATGAATTCAGGGAATTTAACAAATACTTGGCGTATATGGAATCGAAAGGTGCTCACCGTGCTGGATTGGCAAAGGTAAATGTCTTAATGTGCTGTGGATCGCATAACAATGAATGTTAACACATATGCCCTCTATCCATACTTTCTTTCAAAATTGCATTACTAATAAACACATGTATTAGCACAGTGTTGCTTGACATATTGCTAAGTATCATTTGACAAAATCACATTTTTATTTTATGCCACATGTCAAACAGTTTAACTGAGTGTGGTCTTCCATGCTTCCATGCATCTACTAATGTATGTAAATGTTACACAATACTGTATAAAAATCATGCAAAATACATTCTTTGTGCAACCCATTAAACATTATTTACAAATCTCTTTTGTACTCATGATAATTTTAGTCCATTATTTACTTACTGAATTTATATTCTACTACAGATATTTCTCCAGGTTGTTCAAATATACACTGAAATATAATAAATAATAAAAATATATATAAAATGTTAAGGTAAATATATATTTCAAACACAAGCATATATAAAAGAAATGAACAGCACTGTCCCAGTTGAAATATATTTAGCAAAACCTTAAATATCTGCTATATTCTTTTAAAACTCTCTTTGCCATTGTTGAAAACAAATGAAAATTGTGTTAGTTTACCTTCCCTTGGCAGGAAATTTTGGAGATTAATAGCAGCCACTGAGACGGCCTTATCTTATGCTCCTAGAAGGCATGTCTTCTGTGCTGGACTGGATAAAGAATGCTTTCTACTGAGGTTCTTAAACTAAAGCAGGTCCATGTGGGGCAATACTTTCTAGCTTGGTTTTATGTTGTACTCCTACACTCTTTCTACTGGAAAGAAATTAAAAACTATGTTTACAGGGCTGGTCTTGGTGCTCCCACTGCTTGAACAAGGAATGCTCTGCTGCTCCCGTTGGTTTTATAGACGATGCTAACCTTGCTCTTGCTAGAGAGTTTTTCAGTGGGAGCGTGTCCCCCGCCTAAGAAAAGGTGGCAAAAAATGAGAGGTGCAAAACAGTTGCCTGCATCTCTGGCCTGCACCTGAGAAAGAACCATGCCTGCACCTACTTTTCTCACTCCTTTAAAAAAGGAGGAAGCTGCAATAGCATACAGTCTTACTTACTTTACCTTTATTGGCATAAAAAGCGCATGCAGACATACAAAGGGTAGAAAGTACAACTTGTGGGGACAGCCCCTAAAACACTAAAACTTAGGATTGGATTCTCGTTCTGTATTAGTTTGGATTATGTCTAGCAAAAATTTGCCGAGGATAGTCAAAAAGTGCTCGTCGGACCGCTGTAAAATAAAACTAAAATATGCTTCGTCAGTAAGCCAGGGCTTTCGTTGTGGAAAGGAGGCGAGGAATTTGTCCCTCGCGGTCGAATGAAGTGGGCAATGGAATAAGATGTGGGGTAATGTCTCTACAACATTCATCATGCAGGGGCATAATCTGTTATTGAAGGGGATATTATTAAATCGGCCTGTTAGCACCGCCGAGGGAATTGAATTACAGCGGGCTAACGAAATTGCCCTTCTGATTTCGGGATTATGCAGTATGGAAATGTAGGCCGGTGGGCTGCCTACTACCAGGGGAAGTTTCCAGAACAGAGGTGAGCAGGATCTGTTTGCGGCACTTAATAAGTTTTGCGAATCAATGTCGGCCAGTCTTTGTTTGACGGTTTTTAAGGCGGCCTGGAACGTGAGAGAACCCAAGGACTCCGGATCTAGACCAATCTGTTCAATCTTCCTTAGCCAGCCATCAGCAGGAGGGCAACTATCTTTTTTTAGATGATAGAGTAGGGTTGTTTGGGAGGGGTCAAAGTATATTCTTAGCCAGTATTTGCAAGTTCTGTGCCAAGCAACGTCCTTTACTGGGAGTTGTCCCGTTTCGAGGCATAACGCCTCATATGGCACGCAGTTTGGCATGGCCATGATTCTTCTCAAAAAAACTGATTGAAAATTTTCTAATGATTTGTGGTAGGCGTTGATCCAAATAGGGATGCCGTACAAAGCTTGAGAAATGGATTTGGCATTAAATATTTTGAGGGCTGCCGGGATTAGGCGGCCCCCTTTGTTATAGAAGAATCTGGAGATAGCCGTTGAAGATGTTTTGGCAGTTGCATGTGCCATATTACGATGGCCCACCCAGGAACAGTCAGCTGAGAATAGTAATCCCAGATATTTGAAAGTCCTCACCTGTTCAATTGAATGACGATTAAAGGTCCATTTGTATATTTTGCGGGACTTGGAGAAAACTAGAATTTTTGATTTCAGATAATTTAAATGAAGTTTGTTAATGGAAAAATAGTCCAGACATTTGTTTATTAATCTTTTAAGGCCCAGCCGAGAGCGCGAAATAAGTACGGCGTCATCGGCATATAAAAGGACTGGGATCTTGCGATCTCCAAGAGTTGGAAAATGACCATCGACGGTTAACAGTTCTGGAGCTAGATCATTTAGGAACAGGTTGAATAAAGTCGGGGCCAATGGGCAACCTTGCTTGACTCCCTTATTTGTAGGGATCGCTTCTGTAAGGAGGCCGTCCCAAGAGCATCTTATCCTGCAGGAGGTGTTAGAATACAGTTGCCTGATGGGGTTAATCAGATTGGAAGGGATTCCGGTTTTCTCCAGCTTGACCCAGAGTAGCTGCCTGTCAATGCTGTCAAAGGCCGCTTTTAAGTCTAAGAAGGCTACAAATAATTTTGAATTAGCTTTTATGGAGTACTTGTAAGCGAGATGAGACAGGACTGCACAGTGGTCCAAGGTGGAGTGGCCTGGTCTAAACCCAATCTGTTCAATACCTAGGATGTTATTCTCAGTGATCCAAGTGTTGAGATGGACCAAAAGATAGTTGGCGTACAGCTTGCCTGCTATTGAAAGAAGGCTGATTGGCCTGTAATTCTCAGGGAGACAGGGGTCCCCTTTTTTGAATATAGGGGCAACAATGGCCTGCTTCCAGGACTCCGGGAGGGACCCGCTGGCAATAGCCGTTGAGAAGAGACCTGCCAGGATAGGAGCCCAGACATCGGGGTTGGATTTCATCCATTCTCCCATTATCATATCGGGACCGGGCGCCTTGCCAGGCTTGAGTGAGGCAATTAGGGTTTTGATTTCTGAAGTTAATACCGGCGGCCAGTTTGGGGTTGCAGATGGTTCAGACACCACGTCTAACGGAGGGACGGTGTTGTCGAAAAAGAGGTTTGAGAAGTGCCGCATCCAGACAGAAGCCGGGACTGCTTTGGGGTCGTGGCCATTTGCTTTGAAAGAGCCGTTCACCGTCGCCCAAAAAGAGCGAGGATTAAAGTGAATCGTAGCCTGATAAAGTTTTTCCCATAACGCTACCTCATAATTGTTCTTCTTGATTTTAACTAACCTGTTCAGGTGGAGATTTAAAGAGAAGTATTCTTTAAGTGCTTGCTGAGAATTTAGCTGTCTGAACTTTTTGAAACAGTTTCTGGCCGCCCTTTTGTATTGTTGACATTCATAGTCAAACCAAGACGGGCTACCCTGGCGTGAGGCTGAGCATGAGGTCTTTACAGGTAGCGCTAAGTTAGAGGTGATAAGTTCTATTAGTTGGTTATACAGATTTACCACTTCCGATGGAGAGTTTGCCGAAAGCATGGCGGAGCTGAGTGCCAAAAAGTTGGGCTTCGCTAACAGAAGGGCCAGTTTAGACTGGGTTAGCTTGTCCCACCGAATTTTAGGGGAGCAGGACTGGGCCTTGACAACCTCAGCCGTTGGGCCCTTGCTCATAGGGATGCCTCTCAGACTAAGTTGGAGAGGAAGATGGTCGCTCAGTTTAAAAGCATCTACAGCGAAGTCAGATACTCTAGCAAGCAGCGGTGGGGACACTAGGATATAATCGATTACGCTGCAGCCTGCCTCGGATATAAAAGTAAATTCCTTAGCCTGCTCAAATGAAACAAGTCCGTTTAGCCAAAGAAAATTTTGTTGGATGCTAAAGTTGGCAAGGGAAATGCCTGCGGAGTTATGTTTTTTATCTTTAGAAGTTCTGGGCCAGCTATAGTAGGATGGCAGCTCAGGCAATAGCCCTCCATTCGGAGTCATTTGGAAGATCTCAAGGCCGTCGCCAACCCTGGCATTAAAGTCAGCGCCTATGATAAAGTTGGCCTGGGGGTGTTTGAAAGACAAATCAGCTACGGTCTGTTCGAGATGCTCCCACATCTGGGAAACAATATGCTTATGAGAATTAGGAGGAAAATAAATATTCATGATCAACGTTGGGAAGTTTTTATCTAATATGCGGACCACCAGGGAGCTGCTGTTTTTTTGAGAAGACAATACTAGCTCAGTTTTCATAGAGCTTTTAGTCAGGATCGCAAGGCCAGCAATCATGCGGCCATGCTTTTCCCTACGAAAGGCTGGCAAAGTAAAGCTTTGATAACCGGGAAGGGTTATTGCTTTGTCTGTCCAAGTCTCTTGGAGACAGAGGATATCATGTTGCCTTAAATAATCGAGAAATTCCGCATTATGCTGTTTCTTGGACCAGCCCGCGACGTTCCAGGACAAAAGTTTCAGGATACCCTTGACAGGGGGGGCATCAACTGGGGACGGCGGCCGACAGCCTAGTCAAGGTTGGGACGCAGAGGACGCAGGGACTATTGAGTTAAGGTCAGGCGGGTCCATGGATGGAATGTTTGTTGAAGGTTCATTCCCGGTATCATGTAATTGCTTCATAGGCGTCGACTTTTTGGGACACAAAACCGAAGGAGTGGGGTTGTCTTGGAGGCCAAAGGTGGGAAGGGTTTTGGCCTGGGACACCAATTCATCACAGGCAGCACCTTTCTTTTCTGAGGCAGGGGAAAGTGGGGTTGATCGAGGGGATGGATTGTTCTTGATGGTCGCCTCCACATCGTCCAGCGAACTAACAACTTGGAGAGAATGGGACGCCTGTCCGATGGGAAGGGGCTGGTGGATGGAGGTTGACCTTGGATGGTGTGCTGAGGTGGGTTTAATATCCCGGCACTCCAGGCCCGGCGGCTCTTCAGCAGGTGGTTCTGACAGATGTAAAGAATTGGACTTCATCTTAAAACGTAGGTGCCCACTCACCTGCTTGAAGACTCTCTGGACCCCGATGTAATAGGCAGACAGATCATTTTTCTTTCTGAAAATTCTGTTGCATAGGTCCTGAGTTTTCATTGTAAGAAAGAGCCGCTTATATCCTCTGACTGTTGGTAGGTAGTAAAAACACTCTAAATCCAGTACGTCTATGTTAAGACCCAGTAGTAGAGATAATGTTTCAGCAATTCTGGGCTTGTTGGACCATTGTCGGGCTTCACTGCCCGGGAGCGTCAGGAGCACATCTCGGGGGGACCAAATCAGCTGAGTTTTTTTGTTGTTGGCTTCATTAACGTCCTCCTTCGAAACAGCCGGCGATCTGGCATTTAGAGGTTCAAGGAGGCTGGCAGTATTGGCTTGGAAGCATAGGTTAGCAGCCGAGTGAGTGCTCTTCCGGAAGTTGCCACCAGAGGGGTGTGAGCTCTGGTCTCCGGCCATTTTCGCCGCGTGTGTTTGAATTGAGGCGATTTGCTTTTCAATTGAGCACAGCCTTTCCAGTAATACTAAAAAAGCACGGGCTGCAATCAAGCATGAGTCCCCCAACTTTTGCTCCAGAGACAGGGAAGTGTCCGCAAAGGGGCCCTGCGGCCGTGATGGAGTGTTAGATGCAGCCAGATATTCGCGCAGAAAGGATAGAAAATGGTCATTCAGTCCTTCCTTGTCTTTTGGAAATTGGCCAGAGCCAGAACCACCCTCCTCAGAGGCAAGGGAGGTGTTTAAAGGAGTGTCTTTAGCAGCCGATAAGCCCATTAGGTCCGAGGGAGAATTGCTTGCCTCACGAGGAAGCAAAAGGCCCGACGGCGTTGGAGCTTGGGCAGATGAGGACGGCTCTTGAGGCTCTTGAGGCTCTTGAGGCGGCTGCAGAAACGAGTCAATGTGAGATTGCACAGCCGGCTCCTGCCGCTGTTTTTTTGGCTTCTTAATAGCTTTCCCTTTTTTATGGTCTTTGGAGGGGCTGGACCTCCTTCTCTTGGCTCTCAGAACCAAAGACATATTGTTCAATAAATTAGCAAGTAAGGGTTACCTGTCTTGTCCTCCTTCTTGTGTTAGGGAACGTCTTTCAATAGCCCATCTGAGTAAGCTTCCAGGTTCCAAGTTAGATCGATGATAAATGTGGGATATAAAATGTAAAATGTAAAAACCTCCGAGGTTCAGTTCTGATTTAAATGAGAGCAAGTGATAAATCTTCCAGCTCTAAGTTGTGGCTGAATGCAGCTGTTGTTGTTGTTGAGAGTGGAGTAGAGCAAAAACTATTCTCTGCGTCCTTCCCCTTCGGTCGCTAGGAAGCCAAACTCCCTAGGTTCTTATCGCAGTTATTAAAAAAGAAAAAGGTTAAAAAGGCTTGCCAAAACCAAGATAAAAAGCTGGAGGTTGGAGTAACTAAAACTTAAAGCTTAAAAACATAAACTGTTTAGACTATCTAAAACTGTTTCAAACTAATTAGGACTACTAAAAAACTGGAGCAAGAGAACACAGACGCTGCTCGCTTGCTCCCAGATTTGGTATCAATAGCATACAGTCCTTGCTACAGACCCTGCATGTTGGACTACTAGCCAAAAGAAGCAGAAGTGTGTATCTCTGTAGTCATGTACGTGCTTACCCATCTATGCATGACAGAGAAGGTAGGAGTGTCCCCATTTGCCCTCTGAAATAGTGGAAGATAGGACAGCAACAGCAAGAAGGGGACAGAGTGGAATAGGAGCAGAGATGGAGAGTATTATAGGACATTCTTCTACCAGAGGCCGGCAATGGAAAAGATTTGCCACTACAAGGGAAAGGGGCAGATTTGCCAACCCTAGCACTGCACAGTTGAAGGTAATGGTCTCACCAAGACTAATGGCAGGACTGGGCCTGCATGATTGGGTTCCATCCAGTACTGCATACCAGGACTTTCTCTTACTTCCCTTCTCCCCCTGCATCTTCTTCCATACCCCAAAATCTGTGCCAGAAATGATTCTCAACTTTCTGAAACAGATTTCACAGTGGTATTAGTGAGAGCACTGTAAAGGGGAAACCTGCCCTACCGACACTTTTGGCTGAGTTACTAAATGGACATCCCTGAGAATGTGATCGGATGCGGTTATACTCTCTGTTTTGATCCATTCTGGGGAAGGCTGGTTCTACTCCTTTTCCTGGTGACTACATGTTTAGACCATTGTGAAACAGCCATTCCTATCCATACATTTTTGGGTCCTTGTTAGGGGCTACTTTTTTTTTGGTACAGATAGGGTGGCTACTGATTGTTGTTGTTTTTTTTTTTTGGTACAGATGAGGTGGCTCCATTTTGGTTCAGTTCCAGCATGAGTGGCTACTAGGATCACACCAAGCAAATGGCTTAAGCTGTCCCTTTGCTTAAGCCACTTGACAATACTGAGAAATTGAAAGCTTTCACTTGCTCCTCTATGTAGTGGCCTTGGTAGACAGATGGATGGTATGCAAACTGAATAAATAAATTAACAGAGTAGGGTGGAAAGAGAAAGGAAAGTTTTTTTAGAGATCCAAGACAGTGCCAATGCAATTTGCCAGTTTAAGAAAATACTGAAATCTTCCTCTCTCCTCCACCACCACAGGGGAGTAAGAAGAAGCTTTCAGTTTCCCAAGATCATGAAGCGGCTTAAGCAAAATACAGAGGAGGAGACAAGGAGGGGGATTTTTGGTATTTTTTTTTCTTTTTCTTCCACTTCAAAGGAAAATGTCACAGGACAGTCTTCCACTAGAGGCTAGTGCTGGAGAGGGAAGGAAGGGTCAAATAGGGTTGCTTGAGGTGCAGTATGATTGGTCCTTGCATATGGATGCAAGGTTCCCCCAAATGACATACAGCACCTCAAAGCAACCCTGTTTTGCACAATTCTGTCTTACATAGCTCAGGGTACAATCAGATGTTTATCTTGCATTTTGGATTGCTTTTGGCACAGTAAGGTTGTTTATTTTCCAGCAATTACAAAACATATAAGCTATCATGAACAGAACTGACCCTTTTTCATGCGTATCCACACCTATTTGGATCTCTGGCTACCCTTTTATTTTAGTGTGGATAGGGTTGCTCCATTTGATTTTGGTTCCCAGCATGTATGACCATTGGTACTGAACCAAAGCAGCACTGATGGGTGTTTCAGGTCAGAGGGAGGAAACAATCCCTTTCATCACCTACAAGCTGTGGGGCCAAATAATATGTAATTACAGAAAATGGCTACTGTTGAATGTTGTTACTAGTGGGGAGATTTTTGTTAATTAACAACTTCTCTATTCTGTTCTATGGCTTCTATACAACGGAGGGGATGAAGAATAGAATATAATTGTTACAAATACAGTGGTGCCTCGCTTAACGATTACCTCGTTAAACGATGAATCCGCTTTACGATGGGTTTTTGTGATTGTAAAACAATGTTCTTATGGGGAAAAGCCGCTTTACGACGATCAGTTCCTTGCTTTGGGAACCGATTCTTCACATTACGATGATCAAAATCAGATGATCGTCGGGTTTCAAAATGGCTCCCCACTGTGTAGAATGGCTCCCCGCTGTGTTAAGGATGGATTCCTCGCTATACAGGCACCAGAAAATGACCTCCCTATGGAGGATCTTCTCTGCACGATGAGGTATTTCGCCAATTTGAACGCATTGAACCGGTTTTCAGTGCATTTCAATGGGTTTTTAATTTCGCTTGATGACGATTTCGCTTAACAGCGATTTTAATGGAACACATTATCGTCGTCAAGTGAGGCACCACTGTAGATAAATAAGAGCTGCCTGAACAGAAGAGAAGAGAACCTCCCATGTGAGCCCAGTTAATTTTATGACAAAAGAGGATATAAACCTAGGTCTCCCAGGTACTTATCCAGCCATACTGATTCCTGTTACATGTATGGGTAGAGATTACATAGCCACACAAACACAAATGTTAACTTGTTATCTTGCCATGTTACTTTGGAAGAGTTTGGCAAGACAAGAGTCTCCTAGCAGAGTTGACATAGCCAAACACAGCAAAAGACACTGGTCTTAGGAAATTCTGTACATACTATAGTATTCATTTTTCCTTGGGTAGCCAAACTAAAATGCCCTATGTAATATACAAAATGTTCCCACACCGCCATACACAAATTGTTAACCTAAAATGTGTGCAATTTCACTGAAGCTTTGCCATCTTGTTTTACCACAAACTGTAATCTTATCATGTACTAAAACTCTGAATAAGGTGAATGAACCAAGATTTTAACAACAATTCTGCTAGTTACATTGCCACCATCACTTAAGCCTAGTTCATTCTGTGTTTCGCGACTCTCAGACTTTAAAGATTCCATCTTTGGAATCTAAGGAAATCAGGGATGAAATATCAACTGTTCTCATCCAGAGCCTCAGCCAGAAGCAATGGTAGAGTATTAAAGTGCTAGAATTACCCTGTTTCCTGAAAATAAGACCTAACCTTTAAATAAGCCCTAGCATGATTTTTCAGGATGCTCATAATATAAGCTCTACCCCCAAAATAAGCCCTAGTTAAGTGAAAGCCCACCCTCCACCATTGTGAAACAACTAGAAAAAGATGGCATGACTGTATTTGAATAAACGTTGATGGTTGTACATGAAAAAAGTAAAGCAACCCCTGAAAATAAGCCCTAGTGCATTTTTGGAGCAAAAATTAAGATAAGAATATTATATTAATTATATAATTAATTAATTAATTAATTAATTAATAATATAATATAATAATATTTTTGGCATCAGTGGATCGTGCAGAGATGTCCAGCGCTCCGCCTTGCCTGGTGAGTTTTGACCATTTTCTGCCTGTGACGCCAGACATTGTGGACAAGACGCTAGTTCGCTGTCGGGCCACCACCTCCTTTCTTGACCCTTGTCCCGGCTTGGCTAATCAAAGCAGCCAGGCCTATAACAACTGAATGGGCCACAGCGATAATTAATGAGTCATTTCGTGATGGCAGGGTTCCCCCCGTCCTCAAGGAGACGCTCATTAGGCCCATTTGAAAGAAACTCAGTCTGGCGGTGGATGATATTGGCAATTACAGGCCCATTGCCAATATTTCTTTAATTAGCAAAGTGGTAGAGAGGGTGGTGGCCGATCAGCTCCAAGCGCACTTGGATGAAACAAATGCCCTGGATCTTTTCCGGTCGGGCTGCAGGCTGCGCCATGGTACAGAAACGGCATTGGTCGTCCTGTACGATGACCTGTTGAGGGAGGCTGACGGGCAAAATGTCTCTGCTGGTCCTCCTTAACATCTCAGCGGCCTTTGATACCATCAACTACGGTATCCTCCTGGGGAGGCTCTCTGAGTTGGGAATCGGTGGCTTGGCGCTAGCCTGGCTCCATTCCTTCTTGGAGGACTGCCCCCAGAGAGTTCAGCTTGGGGAGAGTGTTTCGACCCCATGGAGCCCCACAGCGGTCGATTATCTCCCCAATGCTCTATATGAGGCTGCTGGGTGGGGTCATCAGGGGATGTGGGGCATCGTGTCATCAATATGCTGATGACACCCAGCTCTACATCTCCTTTTCCAGTCGGGCTGCAGGCTGCGCCATGGTACAGAAACTGCATTGGTTGTCCTGTATGATGACCTATTGAGGGAGGCTGACAGGGGAAAAACTTCTCTGTTGGTCATCCTTGATATCTCAGCTGCCTTTGATACCGTCGACCACGATATCCTCCTGAGGAGGATCTCCGAGTTGTGAATTGTTGGCTCGGTATTGGCCTGGCTCCGATCCTTCCTGGGAGATCGTCCTCAGAGAGTTCAGCTTGGGGAGAGTGAGCTGGCCCCATGGAGCCTTCAATTGTGGGGTTCCACAGGGCTTGGCTCTCTCCCCAATGCTCTTTAACATCTATATGAGGCCGCTGGGTGAGGTCATCAACGGGTGTGGAGCGGCGTGCTATCAATATGCTGATGACACACAGCTCTACATCTCCTTTTTTCCAACTACAGTGGATGCTCTTCTGTCCCTGCAGCGCAGTCTGGGGTCTGTACTGCAATGGATGTAGGAGAATGGGCTGAAGCTGAACCCGGACAAGACAGAGGTCCTGAGGGTGGGCGGACCTACCATCAGCGGTCTGGGAAACTCAGGCAGGGGTGCCCCGAAACCTCGTAGCGCAGTGGTTAAACTGCTGTATTGCAGCCAAAACTGTGCTCACGACCCGGGGTTCAGTCCCAGGTAACCGGCTCAAGGTTGACTCAGCCTTCTATCCTTCCAAGGTCAGTAAAATGAGTACCCAGCTCGCTGAGGAGGCAATGTGTAGCCTGCATAATTAACTTGTAAACCGCCCAGAGAGTGCTTGAAGCACCATGGGGCAGTATATAAGCATCATGCTTTGCTTTGCTTTTAGAGCACTTAGAGCACTTTGGAGGCTTTTCCTGACGGTGCAGGAAAAACCTCCAAAGTGCTCTAAAGAGGCCGTGGGTGGTCGTAGAGCGAAAAAGCCCCATAGGAACCATCATTTTGCGATCGCTATAGCGATCACAAAAAACCCATCATAAAGCGATTTCGTTGTCATGCGGGGTAACCGTCTAGCTAGGCACCACTGTAGTTTTATTGAGAAAAGAAAAGGAGTAAACATTATTCAGAGAACTGGATAATCCATTTAGATAGATCATTTTTATTTTGCTGTTCTTTAAGAACAGTACTTGCACGAAAGAGCAAAAATGTCACTAATATGGATGGGAATTATTATTTAAAGGCATCTAAATTCTCAGCTCTTGTCCCCCCTGATCCTGAACATGGTGGCTGAGAATTCATATTCTACCTTTTTGAGAACTCCTATAAACTTCCTTTTCTACCTTTGTCACATCAAAGTCAAATTTGGAGTACTTGGCATTTGTGAACGAATTTTACCACAACACCAAATGCTGTATGGCGTATAGTTTACTACACTCAATTTCAAACAAAAGCAATTTATAGGACTTCAGTGTCTGGGGCAAATGGCCAATTTCATCCCTTCGATAAAACTGAATAGGTAAGTAGAGTGTTTTCAAAGTGATGGAAGGGAACTGAACTGATTTTACCCCCAGGTCAGTCCTTATTCCTCTGGAGTCCCTCAATAGTATCAGTAACCCTGGCCTGCAGAGGCTAAACAGAATGTTCTGATTACTCATAATTCAACTTTGTGCTTCTATACATATGACTGTCATGGAATTTGCTATCTCTTGGCAGGTGGAGTAGGTTTGTTTTGCTATATGTTTTTTTAGGGGACAGTTTAGCTCCAGTGCAAAATATAACATGAACAAAAGAGGGAAAGAGAAAGCGAAGAATCGAGAATATTTTTGTATGACTTATCCTTACTGGCAACATGATCTCAGAACCTGTGGGAACAAAGCATAAATTAAAGCTAACTGTAAAGCAAAAGGGCAAATAGAAGGTATAGATGTGAAGACGGGAGTAAAGGGGCAAGATCCACTAACATCTAGCAACCTTTGGAGTCAGTTACCCTATCAAAAGGCTTTAAGTCCAGAGCTTTCAAGATATTTTGAGCTCCGTTGTGTCTCACAAAAACCTCAACTGAAGTTAGTTACAAATCCATAGATAATACAGGTACAGTACTCAGCTTGGGAATGAGGTTGTAGACTGTCATGGAGTAGATTCTGCTAAGAGAGACAAAGACACAGATTTTTTCACAGACTTTTAGAGACAGAACCTTATCCTTTATCATTACTGCTTTTTAAAATCAAAAGTTGATTTTAAAAAGCAGTAATGATAAAGGATAATGATCTATTCTATACTGAGCTATCTCATCTTGGCAATGTTTTTAGAAATGTGTTAAAGTTTGAGTTTTTGTAGGATTTTATTATGTCTGTTACATTGTTGTCTTTTTATTATGTATATAAGCCACCCCGAGTAGACTTTGTCTAGGGGGGCGGGGTACAAGTCTAATAAAAGTAAAGTAAAGTTGCAGAAAGTGGTTTAAAGAAATGTAAACAAGGACAAAGTGAACGATATAAATTTTTTTTAAAGAACAAAAGCAGATAGTTTAAGAAGTGCAGTAGTTAGCTAAAAGCAAAGAACAGTAATTGGTGAACTATAAGCCTTCTAAGAAACAAACTGCGTTGTCATCCACTCCTGCCTCTACCAGCTAATTCAAAGCTGAAAAAAATAGTGGGAGATGCTTCTTGGGCACACACATTTTCCTGTAATGGGAAGTGTAAGTACTGAAACAAGTATAACTTTAAATGATTACATGCATAAAGGGTGATCTACTTCTCTGACAGATTAGATGGCCGTCTGTGCAGGTCATTTTCCTTGCAGTATTGAAATTGTACTAATGTAATAATGTATAGTATAGTGTGAGTGGAAAAGAGTCATGATTACTTGAAACAGGCAGGTCATGGCTATGCTAAACATTTAACCATGCTTTTTTGTGTGCTGCAGTGGTGTTTCACAGATGCTTGGGAATATAATCCTGACCAATATTTAATTCTTATTTAATGTATAGTTTGGTATGGCCTATTTATGTGTATGAGTAGACAAGTGTCAGACCCAACTGGAATAGCTATGGCCATTTCCAAGCTGTGAGCAAGAGGGATATAGAATTTGTTTTGATAGTGGGTCATGAGAATGTGTTAGTGGCTGCAGAAATCAGAGGAGCAGTGCTTAGCGTTAGGAGAATGCAAAATGTAGCCTGGGGCCACTTGGGTCCCAAGACTACTTTTGTGACCTCTGGCCCCCTTAGAACCTTCTGTTGCCAAAAATGGTTTTCCCAGTGGAAAAATGTAGTGAGCTGCTTTTGGAAGGTTCAGGGAATATTGATGTTCAATTTAAATAAGGTGCTGATTCTGATCAATTAATCCCCCCTCAATGTTTTCTGTGGTCTATGCAGCCTTCTCCTTAAGGGTCTCAGGGGCACAAGGTTGCTCACCTTGGGGTTCTGGTTCACACGGACAGGCTACCTGGATACAGCAGCCTCCATCTCTTCAGATTGTCACTTTGACATGCTAGCGCATACGCAAAAGACATTTGAATCCAAAAAGCTGTAATGGGATATAATCTCAAAAACGATAGAATGATGTCAATACGAATCCAACGCAGACCTTTCAACATCGCAGTAATACAAATTTATGCACCAACCACCAATGCTGAGGAGACTGAACTTGACCAATTCTATGAAGATTTACAACACCTTCTAGAACTGACACCAAAGAAAGATGTTCTTCTAATTCTAGGGGATTGGAATGCTAAAGTAGGGAGTCAGGAGATAAAAGGAACAACAGGGAAGTTTGGCCTTGGAGTTCAAAACGAAGCAGCGCAAAGGCTAATAGAGTTTTGTCAAGAGAACAAGCTGGTTATCACAAACACTCTTTTCCAACAACACAAGAGGCGACTCTACACATGGACATCACATAATGGGCAATACCAAAATCAGATTAATTATATTCTCTGCAGCCAAAGATAGAGAAGCTCTTATACAGTCAGCAAAACAAGACCTGGAGCTGATTGTGGCTCTGATCATCAGCTTCTCATAGCAAAATTCAAGCTTCAACTGAAGAGAGTAGGAAAAACCACTGGGCTAGTGAGGTATAGTCTAAACCAAATCCCTTATGAATGCACAGTGGGCGTGAAGAACAGATTTAAGGAACTAGATTTGGTGGACAGGGTGCCTGAAGAACTTTGGATAGAGACTTGTAACATTGTACAGGAGGCAGCAACAAAAACCATCCCAAAGAAAAGGAAATGCAAGAAAGCAAAGTGACTGTCCAACGAGGCCTTACAAATAGCAGAGAAGAGACGGGAAATAAAATGCAAGGGAGACAGGGAAAGTTACAGAAAATTGAATGCAGACTTCCAAAGAATAGCAAGGAGAGACAAGCGGGCCTTCTTAAATGAACAATGCAAAGAAATAGAGGAAAATAACAGAAAAGGAAAGACCAGAGATCTGTTCAGGAAAATTGGAGATATTAGAGGAACGTTTTGTGCAAGGATGGACATGATAAAGGACAAAAATGGAAGGGACTTAACAGAAGCAAAAGACATCAAGAAGAGGTGGAAAGAATCCACAGAGGACTTATATCAGAAAGATTTGGATATCCCGGACAACCCAGATAATGTGGTTGCTGACCTTGAGCCAGACATCCTGGAGAGTGAAGTCAAGTGGGCCTTAGAAAGCCTGGCTAACAACAAGGCCAGTGGAGGTGATGGCATTCCAGCTGAACTATTTAAAATCTTAAAAGATGATGCTGTTAAGGTGCTACATTCAATATGCCAGCAAGTTTGGAAAACTCAGCAGTGGCCAGAGGACTGGAAAAGATCCGTTTACATCCCAATCCGAAAGAAGGGCAGTGCCAAAGAATGCTCCAACTACCGTACAATTGCACTCATTTCACATGCTAGCAAGGTTATGCTCAAAATCCTACAAGGTAGAATTCAGCAGTATGTAGACCGAGAACTCCCAGAAGTACAAGCTGGATTCCAAAGGGGCAGAGGAACTAGAGACCAAATTGCTAACATGGGCTGGATTATAGAGAAAGCCAGAGAGTTCCAGAAAAACATCTACTTCTGCTTCATTGACTATGCAAAAGCCTTTGAATGTGTGGACCACAGCAACCTATGGCAAGTTCTTAAAGAAACGGGAGTGCCTGACCACCTTATCTACCTCCTGAGAAACCTATATGTGGGACAGGAAGCAACAGTTAGAACTGGACATGGAACAACTGATTGGTTCAAAATTGGGAAAGGAGTATGACAAGGCTGTATATTGTCCCCCTGCTTATTCAACTTATATGCAGAATACATCATGCGAAAGGCTGGACTGGAGGAATCCAACCCGGGATTATTTATTTATTTATTTATTTATTTATTTATTTATTTATTTATTTATTTATTTATTTATTTATTTATTTATTTATTTATTTATTCATTCATTCATTCATTCATTCACTTATTCATTTATTCATTGTCATTGTAAGTATATACACAGTATACCCATACAATGAAATTCACAGACACATGCACACACATAAAATTCCCCAAACACTCCCCACCCACTAAAAAATCCCCCAACACTCACCACCCACTAAAAGTCCCCACTAAAAATACAAACATCTACACCGCAGGCCAAGTAACACAGTTGGATTGCCAGAAGAAATATCAACAACCTCCAATATGCAGATGATATTACTCTGATGGCAGAAATTGAGGCAGAATTAAGGAACCTTGTAATGAGAGTGAAAGAGGAAAGTGCAAAAAACGGTCTGAAGCTCAACATCAAAAAAACTAAGATCATGGCCACTGGTCCCATCACCTCCTGGGAAATAGAAGGGGAAGCTGTGGAGGCAGTGAGAGATTTCACTTTCTTGGGCTCCATGACCAATGAGATGGTGACAGCAGCCACGAAATTAAAAGCCGCCTGTTTCTTGGGAGGAAAGCGATGACAAACCTAGATAGCATCTTAAAAAGCAGAGACATCACCTTGCCAACAAAAGTCCGCATATTCAAAGCTATGGTTTTCCCTGTAGTGATGTATGGAAGTGAGAGCTGGACCATAAAGAAGGCTGACCGCCGAAGAATTGATGCTTTTGAATTCTGGTGCTTGAGGAGGCTCTTGAGAGTCCCCTGGACTGCAAGGAGAACAAACCTATCAATTCTAAAGGAAATCAACCCTGAGTGCTCACTGGAAGGACAAATCCTGAAGCTGAGGCTCCAATACTTTGGCCATCTCATGAGAAGAGAAGAGTCTCTGGAAAGGACCTTGATGTTGGGAAACTATGAAGGCAAGAGGAGAAGGGGACGACAGAGGATGAGATGGTTGGACAGTGTCATCGAAGCAACCAACATGAATTTGACACAACTCCAGGAGGCAATGGAAGATAGGAGGGCCTGGCGTGCTCTGGTCCATGGGGTCACAAAGAGTCGGACATGACTAAATGACTGAACGACGAATGCCTTTATTATGTGATGGTACTATTATACTATTCATCTCTTTGCTGTTTAAATTATATAGTAGTTGGAAGAAATATAGTCCTGCCTTCATGACTTGCTTATCACGTACTAGAAATTTTGAAATTGAGGAATGCATACTGAGGATCTCTGAAGTCTTCAAAGGACAGTATAAGACAAAAGTCTTTTCTCATTGTATCATGCATATGATATCTTTTATAATTGTAAACCAGTTTTCCTTAAAATTTGTTTTCATGCACAAGTTTCTATTATGTAATATTTTACCTTGTCATAATAGAAGTTGTCTCGACAGAGTGATTTAATAGATTTTCATTATAAAATGTAGTTATTTTTTTTTAACATTTCCATCCTACAGTACTTTTTCTCCCATGGTCAATATCCTGTTGCTTAGCTCCACTTGTATAGTAGGAATGATATTCCTGGAAGTAGTAGATTGTTGCTAATTGGAGAGTTCATTCTTCAATTTTGAGTTGCTCACAACTCATGCACAGTGAGATGACGTTGTGTACAATTTAGAACTGAAACAAGAACTCTTTAATTAGTGTGAAACTCCCTGTATTGCCATAACTATTGCTCTGGGAAAGCTCCATAACAGGATTTTGGCAAATGATTATCCTCAGAACAGTCTTGTCAGGGTCAAGCTGAGAGAATATGACTGGTGCAAAATTATCTAGTGAATTTCATCGTTAAGTGGGAGTTTAAAGTTAGATTTCCCAAGTCCTGCTTCAGAAATCTAATCATCACATCAGTGCCCATTTATATGCTATAGCATACATTTTTGGATATTTATTTTGTTAACTCCAAAGTCATGTACTGTCTGTTGTCTGGAAAAAAATAGACAAAATTGAATCTGAATTTTAAAAATGTTTTAAAATATTCATACCATTTAGCTTGAAGCAGGAAGGCATGTATAATAGTTGTGAAAGTCAGAACTGATATTTATGTATTTGATTTTAGTGTGAACACCTTAAATATATAGTTTCTTTGCCTCCTTAGTAATATTTTGTGCTTTTTCATGTGTGCATACATTCTGTGAAAACTTCGTGAAATTAATAAAATGAAAGAATCTCACTAAACTTCTTAAATGACAAAAGCTGGGTAGAGTTTGTTGACCTTTTGCAGGCTGTATTTTTCAGTGCTGGGAACCAGGCTTTGTTGAGTTTTAGACTTACTTCTTTTTTGTTGAAGCTCTGCTGGTGTTTGTGGATTTCAATGACTTCCCTGTGCAGTCTAACATAATGATTGCTGGTGTTGTCCAGTACTTCAGTATTTTGAAATAGAATTTCATGTCCAGCTTGTTTTAGGGCATGTTCAGGACACTGCAGACTAAAACTATTGGAAAAATCGGCAGTAGCTGAACATTACTGCTAACTAATGAAGCACAGTTTGTATTATGAGGCACAGGCAATAGCTGATTCCCCAAGTTGCCAACAGGATTCTGGCTGTTCTGAGGGTTGATTTTCTAAGTGTTGTTTCTCCAAACTTTTAGGTGATTCCTCCTAAGGAATGGAAACCAAGGAAGAGTTATGATGATATTGATAATCTGATGATTCCAGCTCCAATTCAACAGATGGTTACTGGCCAGTCAGGCCTTTTCACTCAGTACAACATCCAGAAAAAGCCAATGACTGTGAAGGAATTTAGACAACTTGCCAACAGTGACAAGTGGGTATATTCATTCCATGCTTTTTCTGAAGTAAAGATTATGTGGTTGCTCTTGTAGAGTGAACCAGTGGTGTTTCAGTAGTCTTTGTTTCAGATTATTTAAATAGAAGTTTTATATTTCATGATTTCTAAGTAAAGAAATAATATAGTTATGCAAATTAACACAGGATCACGTTTATGCTACCTCTAAAGCCTGCTGTACATCAAGTGAAGAGTTAGTAAAATTATCACTTTATGATGGCAGAAGGTTTAGGACAAAATGCCTTTTTTGCATGTGTGTTCATACCAGGAAAACAACTTAAAGGCTGAATTCCTGTTATATGATTATGCAAATGGTGAACTGGAGTAAATTCAGAAATTTCCAGACATTCTCTGTTACATGACTTGACATGCAGTGGATAAGGTCTACACATATTTCTTAAATTACGGCAATTGTCTTCTAAAGGTCACACCATTTGTGTAACTGTGCAACAGGATTTTAGCCAGTATGACATTTATAGGAGGGAAAATACACTATATATTTGTTTTGTGTATATATAGATTATTTCACAGAAAACCTGTTTTTCAAAATAATGCAGTATGTTTTGGATGTTTCATTTTGAACAATATTGGTATGCATTGGTGTGTTGCTGGTACTTATATAGTTGAGTTTACTGTATAATAATTTTATCAGTTATAGCCAATTCTGACAGTGCAGTAGTACAGAACTGCTAAACAAAAATTTTCAGAAAAAACAAAGCTGAAACTAGTGAAACCATCTGAAATTGGAATAATCTTAACCCATCTTTGAGTATCTTTGTTCCAGTAATTGGTTATGATGCGTTTACGTAGCTACATCTCACTTTTTGCATTTGTTGTATTAAAAATAAGCCCATGTAAAGTTGTCATACTAGGATATTTAATTGCTATAAAAATAATTACAGTCATGTGAAAAAGAAAGTACACCCTCTTTGAAGTCTGTAGTTTTACATATCAGGACATAATAAAAATAATCTGGTTCTTAGCAGGTCTGACAATTAGGTAAATACAACCTCAGATGTACTACACATGACATATTACACTGTCATGATTTGTTTTACAAAAATAAAGACAAAATGGAGAAGCCATGTGTGAAAAAACTAAGTAGATCCTTACTGCTTCCCTAGGAATTGAGAGACTAAGTAGCAGTTAGGTGCTACTGACCAGATGTCGTTGTGTAATTAATCATCAGCAAGTGTGCCCACCTCTATAAAAGCCATAGTTTCAGCAGTTTGCTGGTCTGGAGCATTCAGATGTGTGTTTACATAATGCCAAGGAGGAAACACATCAGCAGTGATCATAGAGAAGTAATTGTTGCTGCCCATCAATCTGGAAAGGGTTGTAAGGCAATTTCCAACAATTTAAAGCCCATCATTCTACAGTGAAGAAAATTATCCACAAGTGGAAAACATTCATTTGCCAATCTTCCCAGGAGTGGATGTCCAAGCAAATTCACCCCAAGGTGAGACTATACAATGCTCAGAGAAACTGCAAACAACAACAACATTGAGTTACAAGACTCTTCAGGCCTCAGATATCATGTTAAATGTTAGAGTTAATGTCAGTACAATTCGAAAAAGACTGAACCAATAAGGTTTGTTCGGAAAGGTTGTGAAGGGAAAGCCTCTTTTCTCTAAGAAGAACATGCCAAACATGGCTTAGGTTTGCAAAGTTGCATCTGGACAAACCACAAGACTTCTGGAACAATGTCCTTTGGACAGATGAGACCAAAGTGGAGATGTGTGGCCACAATGCACAGTTCCACATTTGATGATAACCAAACACAGCTTATGAGCATAAAGACCTCATACTAACAGTCAAGCATGGGGGTGGTGGTGGTGGTGTGATTTTTGCTTGTTTTGCAGCCATAGGACCTGGACGCATTGCAGTCATTGAATCAACGATGAACTCCTCTGTATACCAAAGTATTCTAGAGTTGCTATTCTAGAGTTCCATTGTATAGTGCAATACTAATGTGTTGTGCTATGGGAAATTGAATGTGAAGGATGTGGATGTGAATGAGAGGGATGTGTTTTATGTGTAATGTGCTATGTTTTCATGTTATGGATGCTATGTTTTTGTGTTTTATCATTGTACTGGAGATGGCATTTAATTTCATTGTATGGAAGTACAATGACAATAAAGTAAATTCTATTCTATTCTATTCTATTCTATTCTATTCTATTCTATTAAATGTGAGGCCATATGTCTGACAGCTAAAGCTTGGCCAAAATCGGGTCATGTAACAGGACAAAGATCCCAAGCACATCAGCAAATTTATAACAGAATGGCTGAAAAAGAAAAGAACCCAGGTGTTGCAATGGCCCAGTCAAAGACCAGACCTCAACCTGACTGCAATGCTGTGTGGGGATCTTAAGGGAGCTGTGCATAAATAAATGTCTACAAACTTCAGTGAACTGAAGCAACATTGTCAAGAAGTGTGGGCCAAAATTCCTCCGCAATGATGTGAGAGATTGATAAAGTAATACAGAAAACCATTACTTCAAGTTATTGCTATTAAAGGTGGTTCCATGAGCTATTGAATCATAAGGTGTACTTAGTTTTTCACACATGGCTTCTCCATTTTGCTTTATTTTTGTAAAATAAATCAGGACAAAGTGTTATATGTGCTGTTGTTCCTCCATGGTTGTATTTACCTAATTTTTTGGCCTGCTAAGGACTAGATGATTTTTATTATTTCCTGATACATAAAACCATAAACTGCAAAGAGGGTGTACTTTATTTTTCACATGACTGTATGTGTTTTGGATAAGCATGGAAACCCCCTCCCCTCCCATTTGCTTCAAAGGGACTTTTAAAATATAAAACCAGACACATAATGGAGTGTTTACCGAATGTTTATTAAGGTATCACAACATTTTTGTATTTTTTATTTTGTTTTGTTTTTGCCTGATGAATGTTTATTGTAACCTTATTTTCATACAATTGAGTTTGCAATATTTTTGAATTTATGTATTCCTGCATATTTAGTGTAGAGGAAAGAAAATTGCAAGCTTCCTTGTGTATCTAGGAGCCCTGAATGGGTTAAAGGTATAGTGGTGCCCCGCATAATGAGCAATTCGTTTAACGACGAATCCGCATAGCAATGTGTTTTTTGTGATCACAAAAGCAATCGCATTGCGATGTTTCTAATGGTAAAACATCGCTTTGCAATGATCGGTAAGCGTTTCGCTTACCAATTTTCGCATAGTGATGTTTTTTTAAACAGCTGCTCGGCGGTTCCAAAATGGCCGCTGGGTAAAGAAAATGGCCGCTCGCTGTGTTTTCGCGCCCTTTCCTCGCTTACTGGGCAGCGAAAATGGTGGCCGCATTGAGGATTTCGGCATAAAGGTGAGTTTTTTGCCCATAGGAACGCATTAAATGTGTTTTAATGCGTTCCTATGGGCTTTTTTGCTCTGCATAGCGACAATTTTTTCGGAACGGATTATCTTCGCTATGCGGGGCACCACTGTACTTGAAGGACTGTTTCCTTCTGTATGATCATGCCCTTCTCTGTGTCTGAGGTACAAGTGGTCAGAGCAAGAAAATGCCTTCCCTATGTTTGCCTTTGCATTGTAGAGATACTCCAGTGGTTTTTACCCAGTGAACCAGAACTATCTTCTTCCCAGGAAGCATTTTGTTTGCCAGGCAGATTATTTTTATGCATAGGTTTAGAACAGTTTCCCCCCCTCCTGTTTTGAAATTGCTGTTTAAAAAAAGCATTGTTTATAAGCTGTACTGAATGATGCAGTTGAGTTGAGATGGCATACTATATATTTTCTAAAACTGGCTTGGAAGTTTGGCCAGTTATTGTTACAGGTTCTGAAAGGGATATTGTGACGGTTGCCCCACACCACTCCTGTCACTCACAGTCTGGCTCTCATTAGCATGAGCCTATGAGAGGAGTGGAGGGGCGGAGTCAGCAGATCTAAGGAGGTTTTGGCAGAAGAGAGAAAGAGGCAGAGAAGCAGAAAGAAGCAGAGTGAGATAGAGAGATTGTCAGGGAGATAGTGAGAAGAAATAATAATGGAAATAAGCTGGTCAAGATAAATAGATAGAGCAGGTGGTGAAGGTGGCAAGATATATGATGATTGAATGATTATATTGTATGCATTGAATAAAGAATATCTGTGTTTATAATTAAAGTTAATACCTTTCAATAAATCAGTTCTGTTAGCAGCAACCTGACAAGTGTCTGAATAAAGTTCTTTATATATTGTGGGTATAGGAAATCCACTGGTGGCAGTAAGAAAAAGGGGGAACATCGCAATTATTATCTGCTGGTGGGAAAGTGTAGCATGGGCCCTTTGTTTGGGGAAACAAGCTGGAGTTACGTGGTAAACGTCACAGATATGAAACACACAAATCATGATTTTGGAAATTTGTAAAAGTCTCTTTTTCTCTTTCCATCTATAGATACTGTACTCCAAGATATTTAGACTATGAAGACTTAGAGCGTAAATACTGGAAGAATTTAAATTTTGTGGCACCAATCTATGGAGCAGATATTAATGGAAGCGTATACAATGAAGTATGTGTGCTTATCCAAAATTATCCAGTGTTGCTTTGTTTCTCATCATGAATAAGAATCACAGTTTGGGTATTATCCAATTTCCATTTCTTTTGTGCATATATCCATGTCGTATGATTTGAAGCCATTACTTTATTTCTGGAGACAGATGCCTCTAGGGAACTAGAAATACAGTAGTCTTTGTGTCTTCTTTGAAGGAGTAACTTAAAGTTCCTATGGTGTTTCCTGTTTCACTAGTGACCAGATGAATATGTCGTACACAAAGCATGAGACTTCACAAAGATAAGAAAGTTATTGATATTAGAGCAGTGAAAAGGGCAGAATAATCCAACTGTAGCAAGAAATTAGATAGGTAAAATGTAAAATAAAAGAATAAAATGAAGTGATGTTGGACTGAAAATATAATCCTACACATGCTTACTCAGGAAAGTATCACATTGAGCTGAATGCAGTATATTTCCATATACAATTATATAGGATTGCCAAATAGAACTCAGATGCTATTATCTATAAACAAATATGGAGGTAAAAGTGTAGGGAAATACCATCTAGAAAGCTTTGTTTTTTAATAGATTGACTTTTTTTCTAGCCACCAGGTGGTACCCTTGCACAAGCATACATTTCATGTATGTTGTATCCTGTTAGTAAAATTGCTTCTAAATTTACAATCTAGATCTTGTATTTATTCAGATCAGGGATTTTCATGTATTTAGTAAGAATGGAAAAAGTATGGTGTGGCTAGAATGAGGCAATGCAGGGGAGCAACTGCTTGGTATACTTACATCATCATGGGAAACAAAATTCAATAAATAGAATATGTGGCTTTGTTTCTGCCAGTAAAAGTAGTGTAAACAAACTAATGGAGTTAATATAGTTTCCATAATATATTAACGTTACTATTCTATGAGACTTCAGTTTTTAGAAAAAATCTCTGCCAAGGTATATGCAGTAATTCAGTGTAATATAATATTATGCTTTACAAATGTCTTGAATTCTTGATATGTAACTGACAAGCTTGGTTATAATGCAATGGCTGGAGTTCAAAGAACTACATAGATGTAGATTTTTGGCTTCTTTTTAAAAAAAGTATCAAATTGCTACACTATTGATTAGGCTTGGAGAGTGGTTCATCATCTTCCTAATTTGACATCCCATTTCATTCACTCTACTAAAGAATCTGGCTCCCACCATGACAGAAACAAAATGCTTCTTCCTAAAAGGGCATACACAGTATTACAAGTATGGTCTTATCATTTTTACATTTGTGGAAATGGTAGAGGTTGTTTAGGAGAAATATTGTGTCCAGAGCTAGTGCTCCTATGCAAGGATATGCTTATGAGGGGGTGCTGATAAGTATTGAGCCTTACCCAGAAAAAAATTGAGCTAGGAAATTATAAATTGTAGGGTGTATTGGCCAATTTGTCTATATTCAATGGTGCAAAAGTCAACTACCTATGATTTTTACTTTCATTTTCTGGTCCAAAGTGAACATGGCACCTCCAGAAAAGTTCAGTGTGGAAGAGCATAGGGCCATAAACAAGTTCCTGTTTCTCCAAGGAAAAGGTGCAAAGCAGACCCATGATGATGTCAGGAATCAGCTGAGGGGAAGGCCTGCCACTTCCTCTCTTGACCCTTGGCCGGCCTGGCTAATCAAAGCAGCCAGGCCTATAACAATGGAATGGGTCAGTGTGATAATTAATGGGTCTCTCCAGGAGGGCAAGGTTCCTCTTGCCCTCAAGGAGACACTCATTAGGCCTATTAGAAAGAAACCAAATTTGGCGGCGGACGAAATTGGCAATTATAGGCCCGTCGCCAATGTTTCTTTCCTTAGCAAAGTGGTAGAGAGGGTGGTGGCTTATCAGCTTCAGGCGCTTCTGGATGAAACTAATGCTCTGGATCCATTTCAATCGGGATTCAGGCTGCGCCACGGTACAGAAACGGCACTGGTCGCACTGTTGGATGACCTGCTGAGGGAGGCTGACGGGCAATATGTTCTTGTTGGTCCTCCTCAATATCTCAGCCGCCTTTGATACCGTCAACCATGGTATCCTCCTGGGGAGGCTCTCTGAGCTGGGAATCGGTGGCCTGGCTCTTGCCTGGCTCCATTCCTTCTTGGAGGACCATCCCCAGAGAGTACAGCTTGGGGAGAGTGTCTCGGCCCCATGGAGTCTCAATTGTGGGGTTCCACAGGGGGTGATTATCTCCCCAATGCTGTTTAATATCTATATGAGGCTGCTGGGACGGGTCATCAGGGGGTGTGGGGCTTCGTGCCGTCAATATGCTGATGACATCCAGCTTTACATCTCCTTTTCACCTACTTCAGTGGATGCCGTTCTGTCCCTTCAGCGCTGCCTGGACACTGTACTGCAATGGATGCAGCTGAATGGGTTGACGCTGAAACCGGAGAAGACGGAGGTCTTGAGGGTGGGTGCCCCCCCATTGGTCGTTTGGGAGACTCCCTCTCTTTTGGGGGGTGTCTCTCACCACATGGAGTGAGGTCTGCAGCTTGGGGATACATCTGGACCCGGCGCTTACCGTGGAAACCCAAGTGGTGTCCTTGGCCTGCTCCGCCTATTTTCATCTGTGGCAGATGACCCAGCTGCGACCCTACCTTGATGGGGAATCCCTCACTACTCTCGTCCACGCGCTTGTAATCTCGCGATTAGACCACTGCAATGCACTCTACGTGGGGCTACCTTTGAGACTGATGCGGAAACTTCAAATGGTGCAGAACGCGGCAGCCAGACTTCTTAGTGGAGTGAGAAAACACCAGCTTATCTCTCCCAATCTGGCTGCCCTACACTGGCTGCCCATTCCTTCCGCATCGACTTCAAAGTATTAATGATGACGTATAAATCCCTAAACAGTTTGGGACCTCTGTATTTGGCAGATCGCCTTCTCCCACCCAGATCTACCTGAATTACTCGGTATAGCCCAGATGGTCGGTTGAGGGGCCTAGTGCCGAGAGAGGCCCGGAAAGAAAAAACAAGAAACCGGGTTTTCCCAGCAGTGGCCCCTTGACTATGGAACAATCTTCCATCAGAGATCTGCCTGGCTCCCTCGCTGGGTGTTTTTAAGAGCCATTAAAAAACTTGGCTCTTCAGGCAGGCTTTCCCTCATGTCAGTTCTTGAATTCTATCTTTTCTGTTCTTTTATTCCCCATCTTGATCACGCTATATTAATGTTCAAATGTTTTTTGATTATGAATGTTGTTTATTTTGATTGTGCTGTTTTTATTGTTATCTTATGATATTTTATGATTTTGTAAGCCGCCCCGAGTAGACGCTGTCTAGGGGGGTGGGGTATAAATCAAATAAATAAATAAATAAATAAAATAAATAAAGTTTGGAAGCCACATCAAGGAGGTAAATTGGTCTATAGTCACCGGGGTTTCATGGGTCACCTTTCTTAAAAAGCAGCATAATTATACTGCTGTGTCATCCTGGGGGAAGATTTCTTGTGCAGTTAATGTAGCTAAACAAATTGGCTAAAATAGGGGACCACCAGTTAATGTCAATAGGGTGAACCTCTGTGGGAATCATATCTTCACCTGGGGCCCTGCCATTATGACAAATCAAGCTCAAACCCCAATTTCTGCAGGAGAGACAGGGGTCCATTCTGAGATACTAGGTGGAATCTCATTTGTATTCTGTGGATGCATGTCACTCACAAAGATGCCACTAAAATGTAAGACCCATACTACTGGTGAAATTGGATTGACAATCTAAAAGGCTCTCTGAGAGAAGTATCTCCCTATCAACTTCCAAAAATTTGGTTCATTCGATAACAACCTAAGGAGAGTCCTGCTGGATCAGGCCAAGAGCCCATCTAGTCCCGCTTCCTGTATCTCACAGTGGCCCCACCAGATGCCTCTGGGTGCATACGAGACAACTAGATAGCTGTCTCCTGATACCCATCCCCTGCATCTGACATTATGAAGTACAGTGGTACCTTGCTAGACGACAACCCCACTGTACGACTAAACCGCATGACAGTGACTTTTTGCGATCGCTATAGCGATTTGTAAAACAGTCATTCTTATGGGGGAATTCCGCTTGACAATGATTTGGTCTGTGCTTGTGGACCGTTTATTCTCAAGATGACGATTTTTTCTGACGATCGTCAGCTTCGTAAAATGGCTGCCCTGTGTTTTCCGGACCCATGCTTCTCAGGGCAGCCATTTTAACAGCTGATCAGCGCTCACAAAATGGCTTCCGTATGGGCGATCTTCGCTGGACGAGGAAGTTTTTTCCCCATTGGAACACATTAAACGGGTTTCAATGCATTCCAATGGTGAAAGGCTTTTTGCATGATGATTTTATTTAACAGCGATCTTCCCAGAACGGATTATCGTTGTCATGCGGGGCACTACTGTACCTTCCTTTTAAGCCTGGAGATTATACATCCCCATTATGGATTGTAATCTGCAATGGACTTTTCCTCCAGAAATCTGTCCAATCCTCTTTTAAAGGCATCTACGCGATGCGATTAGCTATTTTACATTGAGAACATGATGGTAGGCTATAGTTTTTGCTGTCATGTTTGAAGGAAAAGCATACAGTGGTGCCCTGCTTGATGATGATTATCCGTTCCCCTGAAATTGCTGTTAAGCGAAATCGTCGTCATGCGAAAAACAATTCCCCATTGGAATGCATTGAAACCCATTTAATGCATTCCAATGGGGAAATTATCTCATCCAGCAAAGATCGCCCATAGGGGAAGCCATTTTCCGAGTGCCGATCAGCTGATAAAATGGCTGCCCTGCAAAGCATGGGTTTGGAAGATACAGGGCAGCCATTTTAGGAACCCGACGATCAGCTGGAAAAATAGTCATCTTGTGAACAAATGGGGCGCGAAGCATGGAAGTGAAAATCCCCCATTGAAATGACTGTTTTGCGAATCGCTATAGCGATCACAAAAAGTCATCGTCCTGCGGATTCTTCGTTTAGCGGGGTTGTTGTCATGCGGGGCACCACTGTACTTGTTCTTAGATCATAATTTCAAATATTTCCAGAAAGGTTTGCCGACTGCTTGTTAACCTTGCTGGTGTTTCTTCTAGCAAAAGTCAAACACTTGTCCCATATCCATGGTCTGGTGGTACAAGTGTTTGACTTTTGCTAGAAGAAACAAAATTCTGGAACTGTTACTGAATAATTGGCCTGAATAATCTTATTGGCTTTCTTCCTTTCTATCTCTTGTTGTCATATCTATTAGACAGTAAGGCTGAGGACAAGGATTTTTCTTGCTTTTTAAATCGTGTAGTGTTTAGTGCAGTACACTAAATAATATATAATTCAGTGAATAATAAATATTGAAATATAGTACTGAATAATGAATATTGAAATCTTTTTAAAATTATTCTTCTTTCAGTTTACATTTAGAAAGTTTAAAAATGTTCTGCCTATCTGCTTAGTATTTTTAGTGTATATACTGCCCCATAATGCTTAAGGCACTCTCTGCATGGTTTATAAGTTAATTGCGCAGGCTACACATTGCCCTCCTCCTAGTGAGCGGGGTGCTGAATTTACTGATCTCAGAAGGATGAAAGGCTGAGTCAAGCTTGAACCATCTACCTGGGATTGAACCCCAGGTCAAAAGCACAGTTTCTTTCTTTCTCTCTCTCTATAAAAAAGGTATATATAAACTATACAGTATATAAAGATGACTCCTGCATCTCTTCAGATGACTGTCTATCCATATGCTTTTTTTTTTTTGCTCTTTTTATTTTTAAAAATGGATGGTGGGCTATTTCTAGTCCTGATGCAACCTTGGCCTAAATTTGATTCCCAAACACTTCAGGACTTGCTCATGTTGCTCTGAGGTTAAACATGGGTTTTATGTCTTCATTAGAAGTGTATGGCATGAATTTCTTTTTGTTTGATTTACTTATCACCTGTATTCCTATATCTTTCTTTCAGGATGTTAATGAATGGAATATTGCTCATCTCAACACTATATTAGATATTGTAGAAGAGGAATGTGGAATCTCCATTGAGGGAGTCAACACTCCGTATCTGTATTTTGGCATGTGGAAAACAACGTTTGCATGGCACACGGAAGATATGGATCTCTACAGTATTAATTATCTCCATTTTGGAGAACCAAAATCTTGGCAAGTTAAATCTTTATGATAATTTTGTCAAAGATGTCTTCATTTTTCAAGGCTAGAAGATAAAAGTATGTATTTGGCTAAACCTATGGCCATATGTGAGCTCAGCAAGAATGATGAAATGGGGAATGTTGTGGGGAGAGGATGAAAAGAAGCATGAGGATGGAATGAGGATAGTGGAGAATATAGTGGAGTTGGCTCGAGTCTCTAAAAGTATTTTGTGACTTCCAAATAAATGGCTGTTAGCCCATCTTCTTGGCAAAATTGGATGGATGGAAGAAAGAAATAAAGAAATGGAAAGAAAAATAGAATCAATACTGTAGCACTTTAAAGACTAATAGTGCTAGTTTATTTCAGTATGGCTTTTTGCAACTTAAAAGCCACTTCTTTAGACACTGTTTGAAGAATTAGTTTTTAAAGTGCTGCAATGTTTTTCCTTTTTTCTCTTCTCTCCAAATTCTTCTGCTTTCAGTTTTCCATGTTTTCCAGTTTTCGAGACAGGGTCTTATATTAATTTTTGCTCCAAAAAACACATTAGGGCTTATTTTCAGGGGATGTTTCATTTTACAGTCATGTCATCTGGTTGCTGCACAATGGTGGAGGGCGGGGTTTCACTTAACTAGGGCTTATTTTGGGGGTAGGGCTTATATTATGAGCATCCTGAAAAATTCTACTAGGTCTTATTTTCAGGTTCGGTGTTATTTTTGGGGAAACAGGGCAGTATGATGGAAGAATTAAGTTTGGTGGATTAGACACATGCCATGAGTAAAAAAGACAAGTTTGCTGTTCTCTGCGTTAGTCAGACATGTTTTGGAAGGAGAGAATCAAAGTCTCTTGTGCTTGCTAGAGTCTTGAGCATCACAGTATTATTACTAAATATCCACATCTACATGCATACTTAACCTTGTATGTTTGTACAAAACAGTCCTGGAGGAGAAGATAAAGGGAGGGAAGTTAAGATCCGTCAGATAAAGAAAGAGGAGGATATTTTGGAAATGGTGAGCTTTGAGAGCAAAGTGAATTTGGTTTAAATCAATCAAATTAAATCATGATCTAAATCACAATGTAAATTTTAAAAATTAGATTTATTTTAAATTATTTAAATTTTTTAAAAAATGATTTAAAAAAATTAAAATGGTGATTTAAATTGTGATTTAAATCTATTTTTGTTAAAAAAGAAAAGAAAATCATTGATTTTAATCTGCCCTTTTTGGAAGACCTCAGCACAGTACAGTTTCAGTGACAAAGACCAAAATCCTATTGCTTAGAGGAGTAAATTACACTAGACTGGGTCCATCTGAATCAATGGAATGTACAGAGGGGTTGACTCAGCAAATCCCTATTGATTAAATGGACCTCCTTTGGTCTGATTTACTATGCTAAACAACAGGATTTTGGCCATACAGTGGGGCCAAAAGAGGAGCAGGATGTTCATCATTAAAATATATATCAGAATAAGGAGGCTGTATGTGGCTGGATACTTGGAATCTAACAGTGAGCACAGGGTGTTCTGGTGCTATTCAGCTTTGGTCTGCAGGAGGGATTAATTAACCTCAGACCATGCTGCATTGTGGTTTTTAGTCCCATATGGTCAATGCAGACTGTCCAGTATACTGGACAGATGGACTAATGAAGGTTATTAACAACCCTGGAATCTCACAGAAATGTGGAATTCATTAAAATAGAGTTTAGAATGAAGAGCACAGGAAAACACAGTGCTGACCAGTTAATTACTTCAAGGTTAATTACTTTTATTTAAATGGACAGGAAAGCTATTATTTTCTGACAGTAATGATGTACAGCACTCTAACTTCAAATTGTTGATGTAACATATGTTTAAGGTTTTCATTTTTAAATGTATGCCTTGCTTTGAAATAATGAATTTTACAAACTTGAATATATTGGAACTTCAGTCAGAAATGCAGCCTTTTCAATGTTGCACTTGGATATTTTAGAAGTAGGTCATTTGTATCTAAAACACCAGAATTACTCAAGGGTAGCAAACATGTGATGATTATAATGTTAATGTGAAAGTATAAGTTATTAACCTCATACTACTAAACACATTTGTTGATGAAGCCTGTAAGTGACACCAGTTTCCTAGAAAAAAGGGTAGTTCTTAAAGGTTACAATGGAAACAGATTTACCTCACAGTATTATTGTAGTTAGTCACGCTGGCCACGTGGCAACGGAAACTGTCTTTGGAAAAGCGCTGGCTCTACGGCTTGAAAACGGGATGAGCACCGCTCCCTAGAGTCGGACACGACTGGACTAAAAATGTCAAGGGGAACCTTTACCTTTATTATTGTAGCATTTAAACAGTATCCAAATATATTGTGAATTGGAATTTGGAGTAGCTATTAAATAGAGAAATAAAAATCATAGAATAATTGAGTGGGAAGGGGCCTATAAGGCTGTTGAGTCCAACCCCTGGCTCAATGTAGGGATTCAAATCAAAGCAGAACTGACAAGAAGGTGGTCCAGTTTTCTCTTGGATGCCTCCAGCGTTGGAGCTCTCGCCACTTCCCAATATAATTGGTTCCGTTGTCCTGCTGTGCTAACAGTTAAAAAGCTTTTCCCGATAGTCTAAATCTGGCTTCCTGTAACTTGAGCACATTGTTATGTCCTGCACTCTGAGATGAGTGAGAACAGATTCTACCTTTCCCCTCTGTATGACTATCTTTCAAGTTCTGTATTTGAAAAGTTTTCCCTAACATACCTGATTGGGGAAAGCCTACCTGAGTCTGAAGTTGTGTTCTGCCTGTTTCCACTGATGTTGAAGGGCCCTGTCTTGAGTCACTCTTGCACCAATGGATGTGTGAGACTAGCATGCCTAAAAACAATTTCTTTATTATTTATTAGTTTTATTTATAAGCTGCTTTTCCTCGAATCCTTCAGGCTCCATAGCCTGATGACAAATTTTGGGAGTCCTTCTAACAGTAATTGTGCTTGAGGCTACCCAGGAAGTTCTCACACCTGAGCCATGTTTCCTTTTCAGAGCATTCTAGAAATTTATTCCTAACAGTTAGTCAGTAGCACACAGAATCTTCCTGTGGCAGACACAAGAGCATTGCTCATACTTTCTCAGAACCTCCTATTCTCCTCACACCACAGCTCATTCTGTTTAGCAGGGTCCTTTTCCTTCTGTATAGCGATAGGAACGGAGTCCATAGTCCATGGCAATGGCGGAATTGTGAGTGGTCGGTCTGGCCCAGGGGGCTGACGCTCTTTATCTGCACCTGTGGGGGGATATTCATATACAAATACCCCCATCTCTAGTCATGAGCATTGCATGTATGTTCCAGAATTCATGTTGATGATATATAGCCCTTGACACAGAAATGGCTTGCACATACAGATTTGGAGCATTTACTTCTTGAAGAGCAATGACGGCTCTTTCTCTCTTTCTTCCTGAAAGACAGAGGAATTAACATGCTTGGGGAGAAGTGGAAGATTTTCAGAAGCATATAAAACATGCAGTTGAGAAGACCTATAGACCTCTACCAATGGTGCAGTGAGCAATGAACATATATAGTAGCTATCCTATACTGAATGACTGGTAGGATCAGGGGAAAAACTACAGAGAAGGAGAACAATAGGATGGACGGTAGTTTGCTGATTGGGACACTTTGTTAGGTGCAGCATATTTTATTCTAAACTCAATTTTAATTGCATTTCTGTGCAGTACAGTTGTCCAACACAACTATGTATTGTAATAAGTAGTCTTTGGTACATTGTGCACCTGCAATTTTGCTTATTGTTTGCAGTTGGAGCAATCAGCTTGTGCAGGCTCTGGAAGGAACA
This sequence comes from Pogona vitticeps, assembly GCF_051106095.1. Lineage (NCBI taxonomy): Eukaryota > Metazoa > Chordata > Lepidosauria > Squamata > Agamidae > Pogona > Pogona vitticeps. Next base: position 229,044,026 of record NC_135784.1, on the reverse strand, counting down.
GCCTCTGTCTTTAAACAATATTAAATGGTTTGCAACCAACTTGCATTCAATTAATTTTCCCCTGATAAAAACATGTCATGTGGGCCATGGAAAAAAGAGTAAGATGGACATGGTAAGTTGAAACTAGTTTGCAAAACCACGTAAATAGTCTTAGGCAACATATATTACAACAGTGACATATCAGAACTAAATTGCTCAGACAATTTTTTTTTGTCTGTGGTGTTTAAAGGCACACAAACAGATATACTTAATGATTTGGCTGCAAAGTTCTATATTACACTAGAGCTGGAGATTTATAACTCAGCAGTGCTTCCTTTGAAAATTTTCTCTAACTCTATTCATTATTTCTGCATACGTATGAAGGGCAGCAGTTTCAATATGCATCTTCCTAAGGTAGTTTTAGCTCATGGTGAAGTGTCCCCCGCACCAATAATTTGGAAATAACTTGGATGAAAAAAATTTGGGGGAGATTTTTTTAAAAATCATCTATATATAGTACAAAATGCCTTTTAATATTTATTTAAGATGAGCAAATGAAGGGATCCTGTGTGTTTATGTTGCTGCAGACATTTGACTATGTTTACAGAGGTTTGCATTCTTTAGCTGTGTTCAATGCTGTAGCTTCAGCATTTATTTCTGTGATAAGTATACTCACTTTTTGTCCACAACAAAAAACAAAAAAACCTCTTTATGAATGTGGGATATTGTGCTTCTGCATTCATGATTCAGAATGCCAGGAAAAGGCATGACATTGCTGCACAATATCATGCCCGTGTTGCCAGCAGGAAAAAAGATGCCAAGCTTTACATAGCAAAGGGCAGCTTGAATGTTGACAACACCAATGGCAGCAGTCAAGATGGTCTACAGGAGCCCTCTTGTGCTCACTCCGTTCATAAAGTGACACCAAGCAAGGAAAAATCCCAGAAGCTGACTCCTTTTTTCATCAGTCAACCACTTCTCACCCCAACACAAAGCAATTGTCAAGGCTGTTTTTCAACAAGTATGAATTTGTCCCATCACTAACATGATGAATATTTAAATTAACATGCTGGCAGAGCAGATCAGCACTGTAGCAGATTACAAGTGCTGCTGCTGTTTAACAAAGGGGACATATTGGCCAGAGTGTTATTGTTTGTTCTCATGGCTACCTTTCATTTCCATTCATCTGAATTTTTTTAGCTGAGGATTGTAGCCTCTGCTCTCACTATTTCACATGCTGCACTTGCAATAAAGCTGTACAAGATATACTTTTCACGATAAACAGTTCAATTTGCCAGAATAAGGAACACCCTGTTCAAGGCATCAGAAAAAAAAGACTTTGTGTGAGCTGCATTATATCTTAGTGAGAAAGGCTTACATGGTGGAAAAATGTTGTATGTGTAGAAAATTAGCATATCTATTGAGCATAAGCAAAAGGACACAAAATGGTGGCATGATGCTGGCAACCCCTGCTTCAAATGTTTGGCTTGCCTGATCACAGAATCATCCTTGTCACATAGCTAAAATTACTAAATATCCCAAGTTGGGATTTTCTAGAGAAAGGATGAAGATCTGCCACAGATATGGCAAATATAGCAGCAAATGTACAATTGCCATCAATATTTTGTCACAGGAAAAAAAGGAAGACTGTGCAGCTATCAGATGAAGATGAGTAAATGCACAATACCTTCTGCTATAGTCAGAGACATATCTTTACAATACAGACCTTTCTCTTCAGATAGGCTTTCCGTTAGTGATTGGCCTTCTGAGAGGAATTTTTAAATTGAGTGTTATACCTTGTTGCTTTGAATGTCTTTTTGGTGTTCTGTGTACCATTTTTGTATGTTGTTTGATTCTTTTTAAATATTTGTATACTTATTGTTTTTAGCTTTTAAATATTGTCTTAATGATGCAAACTGCCTTGGTCCTTTTTAAAGTAGAAAGGCAGAGTAAAAATATTTTAAATAAAGAAATACATAAATAAATGTTTGGGAGAAAGGTGGGATTTGATTTAGATAGAGTAGGCTGGATAAGTCACTATTTTGGAGCACCTGGCTATGGAGCTGGGTTCAGGGGTTTGATTCCCCACTGTGCTTTCTGGGAGAAGAGACAACCTATGTAGTCTTGAGCAAGTTGCAGAATCCCAGAGCACTCCCAGAAGAGGAGACTAGGAAACAATTTCTGAGTATGTTATAGCTAGAGGACTCTGAGAAAGGTTACCATAAGTCAGAATTGACTTAACACCGTGCAATCAGTGGTTAAACTGCTGTACTGCAGCCAAAACTGTGCTCACGACCTGGGGTTCAATCCCAGGTAGCCGGCTCAAGGTTGACTCAGCCTTCTATCCTTCCAAGGTCAGTAAAATGAGTACCCAGCTTGCTGGGGGGGGGGCAATGTGTAGCCTGCATAATTAACTTGTAAACTGCCTAGAGAGTGCTTGAAGCGCTATGGGGTGGTATATAAGCAGCACGCTTTGCTTTTGCTTTTTGCTTTTATTAAATGTATCGACAGAATTCTCTGTGGGGAAGCAACCCATCTTTTGAGTTCCTATATAATCTAGAAGAGAATAAATTCTTGAAATATAATTTGTTTGACCCATATCTTCAGCTCTGCTGCTCCATGAGATCTAAATACCTACTACCTATTAGTATTCATAAAAGTATCCTAACTGTTCTAATAGTATATTTTGGTCATTATCTTTTATTGGGTTTTTTAATAATCCCAGTATTTGAGAGGCCACATGCCTCTTTTAAAATTTTCAAGTGTCTTTTTCCCAATTTGGTAATATGAACAGGTTTCTCAAATTATGGACTCATGAATAAGTAAAGCCATGCTTATGTAAGTGAGCATTACTATTACAGGGGAAAGAAAAAAAAAGTAAACCTGAAGTGCATTCGCTGCAAGCTTTTATAACAGCAATGTTTCCTGGGTGTCAACATTATTATTGATGTGCTTAGCACTCAGTAGGTACTTAACATTTGAAGCTAAAAGGAGTTCAAATAATATCAAGCAAGAAGAGACTGACATTTTCACTGGTGGTATTTTGGTGTTCATTATGCATTGCCTACAAACTGACACCTTGTCATCTTGCCTGTCAATGGCTACATGGAGTGTTAAGTGCTGAGAAAAAGAATGGTAGCAAAGGACCCCACGGTTACTCCTCAAGTCTCAGTTGATAGGGAGGGCTTATAGCATATCGTGAAATGACTAACCCTTTCCCTGCCAATAATCACTCCATTGTGATAGCTTTTGGCACCTGTCTTTTTCACCAGCGCATTCAAGTAAATGTTTACCTTTGAAGATATGGCATCTTGGTTAAGCTGATCTTTTCCTCATTGGTCTTCTATTCAAAGGCTTCAAACCTACTCATATTTACTTGGGAGTAAGATTGCAGTTGGTGAGCTTCACTTCTAAGTAAGGATGAATATGATTACACCCCAATTCTATCATTGATAAGAGTTTCCCCCTTTAATAACACTTTACTCTCTCCTTTTTAATCTACTGTCTTTTCTTCCCTAACTTCAGTTGTTTTTCTCATTGTCTCACTAATGTGGCAACAACTGATTAGTGTTGTTTTATTTGTCAAGTCTTATAGAATAGTATTTTCAGAATGCTTTGTTAAGACAGAAATAACATAAAGTGACTCACATTTCTTCAAATCTGTTTGACTTTGGTGAAAAACTATACTTTGTTTGTTTGTTACATTTCTACCCAACCTTTCCGTTAAAAGATAGCACTCAAGACAACTTACAGTTATTAAAAGAAATAAAAACAGATAGAACCAACATTTAGCCAACTTAACCAACCAGATAGGCGGGATATTAAACAAACAAACAAACAAACAAACAAACAAACAAACAAACAAACAAACAAACAAACAAACAAACAAACAAATATTGCTTCACTGTAAAACCATACAAATCAGTAGAATACTTTAAAAACATTAAAAACATAAACATTACAAAAGATACAGATTAAAAGCAGTACTGCACAGCAAGTTAAACATCAGATGCCTGTCTAAATGACTGTACTGCCCTGCCACATAAAAAAATGGAATTACTTACGCTGAATGAAGGTGCTGTCCTTTCCATCTGTCTGTCCAGCTTCAGTCTTTAGTGGCATGAAAGATCTTGTATGTGTCTAAAAATATATGTATTGAACTCTCTCCTTTTAAAATAATTGGAGCTAATGTTTACTTTTTTGGATAATGCCTGTAAGGTACCCTCTAAATGTTAATGCTGTATAGATTCATTGCAAAGTTTCTCTTTTAGTATAATATTTGAATAAATACATTTTTATGCTGTTTGGAAAGCCAAAAAGAACAAACTTTAAAATATATATTTAACCATATACTGTATATATTTCTGCCAGCTTTTGGTGGTGTTTTAGCTATATCACTTCCTTGTAGCTGTAGTCATTCCTGCTTTGGTAACCTTCAGACTACTCAAATCCCTAGGTTTTAGTTTAATTGTTTTATATCAAAAGCTGCATCGATGTTATTACTACCACAAGACAAGTACGAGTGTTTTCTAACAACAAGCCTTGGCTAAATAGAGAAGTGCGCCTTTTATTAAAAGCCAGAAATGCTGCTTTTCATTCTGGTGATGAACTACAGTATAGAGAGGCCAGAGCTAAACTGAAAAGGGGCATTAGGGATGCCAAAGCTATGTACAGCCAGAGAATTGAACAACACCTTGAAAGTTCTGACACTCGCCGAGTGTGTCGTAGGCACGGCCTACGACAAATCACTGGTCAGAGTAACAAAAACAGTCTGTGTAGCAGCAGTGATTTTTTGGCTGAGCAGTTAAATCAATTTTTCAGCCGTTTTGAGGTGGAAACAGGAACAACCATTATTCCAGCACCTACTGTCCATAATACATCACTAGAATCTACCATTGACAGACAACCACTAGTACTGCAGATTTCAGATGTGAGACACGCTTTCCAGAATATTAATATTCGAAAGGCAGCTGGACCAGATGGAATCATGGGACGAGTTGTTAGGGGCTGTGCTGCAGAATTAGCTGGAGTTTTTACGGATATTTTCAATCTATCCTTGTTGCAGTGTTCTGTCCCCACTTGCCTGAAGACATCTATTATAGTGCCAGTCCCGAAGCAGTCAGCTGTGGTATCTCCCAATGATTATAGACCAGTAGCTTTAACATCTGTTATTATGAAATGTTTTGAGAGATTGGTGCTGGATTACATTAAGGCTAGTCTTCCACCTTCTTTGGATCCATGGCAATTTGCATACAGGAGAAATAGATCTACTGATGATGCTGTGTTCATCGTACTCCATACTGTATTGATCCACTTAGAACAACAGGGAACTTATGCGAGGCTGTTGTTTGTGGATTATAGCTCTGCTTTTAACACCATTCTACCAAATAGGTTGTTTTTAAAAATGATCAACCTGGGATTACCTCAGGAGATCTGCATGTGGATAAAGGATATTCTGACAGATAGGCCACAGTCAGTAAGGATGGGATCCCACCATTCTTCTACCCTGGTACTAAGTACAGGAGCTCCCCAGGGCTGCGTGCTAATTCCCTTCCTCTATTCCCTGTACATACATGATTGCACCCCACTATATAACACCAATGCAGTTATTAAATTTGCGGATGATACGACAGTGGTGGGACTCATAAATAAGAACAATGAGTCTGCTTATAGAAAGGAAGTACAAAGATTGATACTATGGTGTAAAGAAAATCATCTCACACTTAACATCAAAAAAACTAAAGAACTCATAATTGATTTTAGGAGGAAGAGAAATGTACATTTACCACTGTACATAAACGGTGAGGAAGTGGAGAGAGTTGGTAGTTTTAAATTTCTGGGTACTTACATCTCAGAGGACCTCTCATGGAATATAAATGTCAACATACTAGTGAAGAAGGCACAGAAGAGGCTGTATTTCCTGAGAATGCTCAGGAAGTTAAATTTATCACAGCATTTACTTCTGTCCTACTACCGTAGCACCATTGAGAGTGTCCTAACTTATGGCATTCTGGCATGGTTTGGGAGTAGCTCTGTAGCGGACAAAAAAGCTCTACAGAGAACCATTAAAATTGCCCAGAATATCATCGGGCTCCAGCTACCAACCTTGAATGACATCTTCACATCCTGCTGTCTGAGGAAGTCACACAGCATCCTGAGAGACTCTTCCCATCCTGCTTATAACTTTTTTGAACTGTTACCGTCTGGCAGAAGATATAGAACAATTACGACTCGGACCACACGTTTTCTAAATAGTTGTTATCCTAGAGCTATAATTGCAATTAATAATGAGCTTAAAGACCACCAGTAGTGAATAATTAGTTGGACTGTGTTACTTGGCCTGAGGTGTAGATGTTTGTATTTTTAGTGGGGGACTTCTAGTGGGTGGGGAGTGTTTGGGGAATGTTATGTGTGTGCATGTGTCTGGTCTCTGGGTGTCTGTGAATTTCGTTGTATGGTATACTGTGTATATACTTACAATGACAATAAATTATATTATTATTATTATTATTATTATTATTATTATTATTATTATTATTATTATTATTATTATTATTATTATTATTATTATAAAAATTGTTTGGATTTTTTTAAATGTGGGGGCTGAATGTCTATAAAAGGGATGGGGATTTATGCAGCCCATCCTCTGCCTGTTTAAGGTAAGGATGGGCAACAACCTTCACCCCAGTTGTCGCCCATCATTCCCTTAAACAGCTTGGATCAAAATGACTTAGAGATCATCTCTGTAATAGAATTGTAGTTCAGAGGTTAGAGCATGTTCTTTCAAGTACATTGGATGCACATCACCATGAGGTAGGGCTAGGAGGAAATACCACCTGAAATCTTGGAGAGGCACTGCCAGCCACATTTGATAAGTTTAAGTTTGATGAACAAATGGTTTGACTCACTAGAAATAGCGTTCTTTGTTCGAGTCTTCTATGACTTTTTATCAACACTGTGCCAGAGTTCTGTCTGATGAGATATGATTAGATAAGGGCAAGGTGAGGTCTTTTTGGATGTGGTTTTCAAATGGTGAAATGCTCCCCCAAGGAAGCTGTCCTGGTTCCTACAGTTTTGTTCCACTGTATCAAGCTGTTCCTTGGACAGCTTTTTGCTTGGGGCTTCTTTGACTGTATTTAATCCAATGCTGTTGCTAGTATGTCATAGCTGTGCCAATGGCAGCTTTTGTGGTTTTATTTTTCTGGCTGGATTTTACTGATGTTCGAAGTATTTTACCTTTCTTTAGAAAAAAGTAAAACATTACTGCTGGACAGTTTAAATTTTACTTGTAAATAAATGTGGCATTAAAATACATTAAAATGTTTTCTGTCCTTTCCTTTTATCTTCTCTGTACATATTTTTTTACTTATTGGCTAATGGTGCGCCTATAAACTCAACTATATTTTATCATTTATGTAAATTCCAGGTATGCTATCCCTCCAGAACATGGAAAGAGACTTGAACGACTAGCTCAAGGTAAAGTTGTTTAAAACAATCAGAGAAAAACTTTAATATATCAAAGGCATTCAGTTGAACAGTCCTTTAATTTCAGGAAAGAAATCGTTGCAGACTATTTGTTTTTCATATATAACGCTATAGCTGAAAATAGACCATAATTTTGAAAATGTGTGTGTTTATTTTCACAGTATTTTTCACTTTTGGCTACATTCAGAATTAATAAAAAGGTTAGGAACTCTTAAAAAGAGAATTTCTGTATGAAAATTAAATATAAACTGCTTCTGGGTGTTGCACTCTTTATACTTGTCTTTGAAAATGCAGTTGGAAATCCTTATCGTGGAGTTTTAGGGAAGAAATCCAATGACATGAAAGTAGACTTCCACTTGAGCAATGAGACTTTCCCTCACTCTCCTCCAACTCATTCCTACCAGATTTTATTTCATAGCATCTCTGAACCTCTGAATTGTATAGCAGAGAATGTTGTCTTGTAGTTTCAAGCATAATCATTTGGCAATACAGAGAGGCTGAGAGAGGGGGTGTTACTAGCCATTCCCTTGCCATTCCCCTCCTTCAAAAGCTACCCTTTCCCACTGCTTTCATTCCCATCAGTGTTTTAGTCTCTTGATTATCTGACAAACACCTGTTGTTACAAATGTTTAGTATAATTCATGGAGGAGGGAATTACACTCTGGGTTCAAAGTGATTTAAAGGATCAAGAATGGAAGTGATGAAGTGAGAAATAATTTTTAGAAGAAAAAGTATATAGTTGAGATATTTTAAGATAATTCATATGCTTCCTAAGAGTTAAGTTGAAGATACAACTTATGCTATTGCAATGTAATTCTCTTCAGTCCTGCAACAATTAATAATGAAAGGAAAGTTTAAATTTTAAGAACTGCTAGGGTATACTTACACTATCACTGTGACACTTTAATTATTACGGTTTGGATTCAGAGATTCCTCTGCGCATACATAGTGGACTATTTCTGATGTAGAACTCTGGGTTATTTTCATGTTTCCTGTGCAAATTAAAAATGGTGTTCTAAATGGAGAACTGGACCCGTGGTGCTCCCGATCCAAAGCTTCTGTGCTCTTTTCATATACCACATCAGTGTGCTGATAGAAATTTAGACACTTCAAACATAAGTTATAACCTTCATGTCCCTTTTCTATGAACAGTGTGCTCCTAGGTCTAAGTACCGAATTAGAAAATACAGGTGGTCTAGCAGTCTATGATGTACAACTAAATATCTTGTTATTTTTAAATTATTTTTATTAATTAATTATTTATAAAAACATAATAAAGAAAGCCCTATAAATCTTTTTTTAAAACCTCCTTAATAATCCAGACAACAAACACAAATATACAAAACATGCCCCCCCCCGGGGGCCTGTTTGAAGTTCTTCTGATCACATTGTTTCTTTTGTCTAATCTCTGTTTGTCGGAAACACTTCCCTTATTTTATTAGTAACAGAATTTGGGAATGAGGTGTATGTGATTTCCATGCTGTAGTCACCGTCCATAAAGATTACAATGAAAATTTTAAAACAAGCTGTTTTAAAATGATGAAAATGTCACGACAGCCTCACAGCTACAATTTGCATAATCAGCAAAGGTTAATAAACTTGCAGAGTGAATGGATTTCAGACTTAATTACATATTTATATTAAAAATGTTGCACAGAGTTGCAGTATCTAAAAAAAGCTATGAGATGCAGGAGGGTTGGTCCTGCTTACTAGATGCCTACTGAATTAATTGAATTTTCCTAAATAATTAAAATGCTAAAATAATGCAGTAAATGTGGTGAAGCATTGCAGGTTATCTAGGTCAAGTTAGTACTTGATACATAAAATTAAAGGAAGGCTAAGATTTTTTCCATTATCTTGTCTGCCCATCATAATTATCGCATTGCCTTTTATGCATGAATGCTTTCATCTTTGGAATCCATTGAAAACTTGATTGACTATGGCACCTACAAATATTTTATCTGAAAGACATTAGACGTGCATCTAATAAAGGCAGCAGTTTGATTTTGCCCTTCAGGTACTTTCGTATTTATGTAGTTCTTTCAATTTTATGGAGACACAAATGTAATAAAAATCTCAAGTGTGCTGTTATTCCAATTTTGAAGCCAGTTATGTTCTTTTTTAATATTATAGAATTCTTAGAATATTTGACAATATTAAAGTACCTGATAGCAAAATGCAAGGGGAAATGGAACCAAGAACAAAGAGAGTGATATATTGTGTATTATAATTTATATTTTTAAAAGAGATATCTGTAGTTACGTCTACAAATCTGCAACTGAAGCAGATTTAATATATGGATATTGGTAAATAATTAACAATGGTTGAAAAAACCTACTTCATCTGTAAATAGTTATTTTATTTAAAGTGTTTGCTCATTGCTGCTTTGTGCAGGAAGGTCCCCCAAATGATTTTCAGTAAATTAAAAGAACATGCATATGTGAATATGTATGTATTGGGGGTGGGGTTATGCTTCTAACAATTATCTATGGAATTTGTTTCCCTGGGAGTCTTCCGCACGTAATGTATATTGTAGTTTTGTTGATTCTTATTCTTATGCAGTTGTTCTGTGTTATTCACATTTGATCTGTTGATCGTACAAATTAATTAATTAATTAAAAGATGAATAAAAGCATCCAAAAAACAGAATTAAAAGGCTCTTTAAAAATTGTTCATTCGTTCTCTGAAATCCAGTTAAAAACAAAAATAAAAGCAAAGCAAAACATAACGTTAGAAACCAAAGGCCATTTATAACAATACTATTTCAGCTGCCTGTCAGAAGCTCAATAGAGATGAAACAAACCTAACATTAGAAGGGAGTTAGAAATACATAAATAAATGTTTGGGAGAAAGGTAGGGAAAGCAGGGATCAAAGTGATCCTGCAACACTTTGATCATTTTCTCCCACCTCTTGCTAAGGCCACGGGGCTTAGCAAGAAGAGGCAAAGCAGGGATCAAAGTGATCACGCAGTCGTCGCTGTAAGGTTGCTTTGATCCCTTTCCCCCTCCTCTTGCTAAGCCCAGTGGGGCATAGCAAGAGGAGGGAAAGCAGGGATCACAGCAATCCTGCAGCAGCTGAGGGACCCTTTGATCCCTCTTTAATCCCTTTCCTGCTCTTCTTATGCCACGCGGGCATAGGAAGAGGAGGAAAGGGGAACCAAGCCATCCCCCAGCCCCCGGGGTGGGATTCTCTTTGGGCAGGCTTTAGGAAGCCACTAAAGGGAAAATCCTCTCTGCTTATGCTTCTGAGGAACAGCTGATCCATGGGGGCATAAACAGATAGGGAACAAAGGGATGAATATAAAAGGGTTATATTCATAGCTTCATATTTGTTGGGGTCTGTGGACCCCAAGAATATGAAGCAATGAATATCTGATAGATCAGGGATACAGTATTTAACAAATATCCTGATTTGCTTTTATATTCGCCCCCATGTCTTTTATATGTAGCAGGCCACTCTCAAGCCTCTACCCATCCAGGCCTATAAGAGTGTCCACTACTTTTCTTCAAAAACTTGCTGCCACCAACCTATCCTTTAAATCAAAAGGACAAGGGTTTCTTTCAAACAAATAAAAGGTTTATTGATTGGAAGAAATAAAAAGGGTAAATCACTGTTACAAAATTAAGTTGACAATCACTGTTTCTCAGACACTAGTTCACACAGACTTTTCCCTCACTGACAGGCTCTTTCTCACTCTATCAATCACTCTAATCACTCATCTCTCAAACTCTGATCTCCCAAAACTCCACACACACACCTTATATAACCCAGCTCCTCCCACTTCTGCACCACCCTCCGTCCTCTCATTGGCTGAGGTTCCCCTGCCCAGCTGTGACGGACAGGTGAGAGCAGAGCTGAACGCCACAATTACCAATGTCTGTCAGTCTGCCGATAACATGTGTTTGCTATAAGCAGTTTGTTGATTACAGAATTCTATGAGTTGTTCTCCAGCTTCTGACTTTTAGGAAATACTCCATTTGGTTCTGGTTTATTTCCTACTTTTGTGTTTCAGTCAGTTATTATTATCGGCATACCTTGTTTTGGTGTGTGATCAGTTTCTTTCTGAACACTTCTCTATGGAGACAGACCATTTTTGTGGGCCGTACTGTCCTGCATAGTTTAAGAATCTCATTAAATCTAAGCACTTGGTTAATGATCTGTCCATGACAATGAGGTTCTTTTGACATTCCATTCACCCTTTAACCTGGTCAGCAAAAACAGCTAGAATAGGCCCAGCCACATGTATGAAGCCAGATATTAACCGAGACCAGGTCCATAGTTGTCATGGAAGCCATGAAATCTTGAACTGCTATTAATAAGAGGGTCTTCAATAAATGTTTAAAATGTTAAATTTTAAAATTGAATGTTAAAATCCCTCCATATAGTCAGTTTGCTGGTCAACAGTGTCTCCAAGTCAGGGAGTCATTTCAGTCATCATCCAAGTCATTTCAATCAGGGAGACAGTTGGGCAGCAGGCTGGATGGCACACCTCAACAGTATCACTCCTATCCTGCTAACCTGTAAGCAAGTATGCCTTCTGAAGTATTGGAGATGGTTCAACCACAATGAGTGTGTGCATGTGTGCGAACTCACAGTAGATCATGGCACCTTCACTATCAGCTTGCTTATCCAGAATCAAATTCTGGATCATATACGTAGTTTTGATTTGCTGATCTGGCAGTGTCTGAAATCTTGTTACTTTGTATAATAAGTCACACTAGAGTAGGCCCATTGAATCAGTGGAGATTTAAAGAGTCAAATCCTTTGCAAATTCCATTTATTGAAATAGATCTATTCTTATTTTAGCATAGTATGTCACAACCAGAGTAGGCCTATTTGAATAAATGGAATATATGGAGGAGCAGTTTCACCAAATCCCTACTGATTCAATGGGCTTATTCAAATATGATTTAATATTCTAAGCAACAGGGTTTCAGCCATAAGAAGTCTCATCTCTCTTCTTCTCATTGGCCTGTTCTAGCTCTACTGACCTACCACCCCGTGCTTCTTAAACCTGAAAGAGCACCATTCCTACTCACACTCCAAACGTATATTTGGTCTAACTGGAAAATTCCCACCTTACTGAGTCAGGCACTTCATGGACTACATAGAGATAATAAAAAGGTCAAGATAAGAGTTTGACATAGGTTTAGAACCACTGAAACCAACACGGTTCAGTCAGCATTTGATTGTGGCTTGAATTCTTGTGCTACACTTTTTTCCAGAATTGGATTTTAGTGGAACTTTTGGTTTTTTTATTCTGAAGTGTAGAAGCTAATTTGGTTCTTGGCTCAAGTTGCCTATAATATGATAATACAATTTTTCAACACCTTCAGGCTGCACATACTTTTGGTTTAGTATTTTTTTTCCTACAGAAGATTTAAAAACATACTGTAGATATATAGCACAATGCACATTTAAACAGTAAACATAAAGTGTAAGAATCTCTAACCGTTGAAGAATAAACAAAGATAATCTAAATGCAAAAAAGGGGGAAAAAAGCCTTAGGCTTTTTTACTTTTGGCTTTGTATGTGTTCACTTGCTGCCGATTTGCCAATTGTTTCCCATTATATGGATTGAAGTTTTAAAGTTTTAATTATAGTGTGTCTGGGTGTTGAACTGACTCATCAAAAAAAAAAAAAAGTAATTTCTTATGTGCCATCCATTCCTTCTTTAAATTTATAGTGATTTACTCTAAAGACATTTCAGTTTATTCCTAGAGCTAATTTATTTCTATTCCTTCTATTGCATCTTTTGGAAGGTATGCTTTATGTACTTTAAAATGACTTTAATAAGGTATATTGCAGGAGGCATTGAGGCTTTATAAATCATACCTTTTATTACATTGTAATGATTGTCCTGGGAGAAATGAAATATATGTTCTGCAGCATACAGTTATTTATCTAAATTGTGCACCAACAGTTCTTTCAAAAGTGAAATGGCTTAAAATCTTGCATTTGGGGAGCTCCTTTTGTTTTGTTTGTTTTTTTCAAAGATGATGCCTTCTCAATGTTGTGATTCCAAACATTAAAGTGGTGTGTGGAAAATTAATTAGCTCTGAATTTTAATAAAATTTGACACAGTAATTAGCTTGCATAGGCACCAGAGAATTCGATCAGACCTCGTTGTTCTCAGATCATGGACATGGTGAAATCTTTTCTGTTATCTCTAATATCAATTTTCTTAAGAGTATTCATTGGTGAGGTAGTATGTCCAAATCAAACAATACTGAACATTTGTGTAGCCCTGTATGAATCCTGGTTTTTGTAGGTTCTGACACTTATCCATAGCCTTATATTGAATAAGAATAGTCCTAAATCTAATTCTGATTAGATGATATATTTATCGTGTTTGAAGAAGTCCTTTCCCAAATCTGTTTGTCATACACTTAATTTTTATCATTTATATATCTTGTATTGAGCTGTTTTGTTTTGTGATTGATAATTGGAAGGCATACATATGCCACTTTTGCAAATTTGGTTGCTGAGGCCTGTATCCAAAGGAAATCCACTTGTGAAAGTGAAATGAGTAGGCCTCACTTGGCATCATGTAGAGATTTAAGCCCTATTCAGGTGTTTAGAAAATAGTTAATCTTTATAATCATGCTTGCCTGCTTGTCACTGTCCCCAGTGGGAAAGGGAATGTCTAAAGAAGAGGGTGTTTCTACGTGTGGATTATCTCAATGTGATTGTGGACCCTGAAATATTGAATTCTCAATTGCCTTACACTGGAATTATTGTACTGGGGAAGTCTTGTGGAGAGTCTTCACATTCTGTGTCCTCTTCTCAGATAATCCTTCTTTACAATAATATAGTGACAGGCACGGGTGGGGCTAGAACTCTCTCTAGCGATGAACTCTTATCTGTATACTTGAATAAGACACATACTTTCTAGGTTGAAAGGAATCCCCCTTTCCCTGTTACTGGTGCCACAGTAGCCTCAACTTGACTACTGTGCTTATTTGGAACACCATTAGCACGCCACACTGAAACAAATTAAGTGTAACAGAAGTGGCTACCTAGAATAGAATGGGAAAACATAGCAAGGGAAACTTCAGTTCTTATTGAGCTTGAAATGGGAGTTCTGTTCCTACAGCTTGGGAACAGTCTGTGAAGTTGAGGGAGTCTTTTGATCACTCTTAATTCTAACCCTAAAACCTTAGTTCTGAAGCTGTTGATGCTACCTTGTTGGATCAGTGTGAGTAGAATCCTGAGAGAGTTATCAAGAGAATTAAACTGTTCATAGAGTCTAAATATATTGGTTGTTGTGGGTTTTTCGGGCTCTTTTGTCGTGTTCTGAAGGTTGTTCTTCTTGACGTTTCACCAGACTCTGTGGCCGGCATCTTCAGAGAACATGGCCAAAGAGCCCGAAAAACCCACAACAACCATTAGATCCCGGCCGTGAAAGCCTTCGCGAATACATCTAAATATATTGGTTTGCCTTTTAAATAAAGACAAATTCAAAACATCCCCTACAGATTTTCTGTGGGGGGGTACAATTTTCCATTTAATGACAAATGGGCAATAAAGCAAGATAAAAGGTGGACAGCACATGAAAGGAGTATTTTTTTATCTATAATTGGGTTATTAATAAACAAAAGCAGACGTAGCTGTTTTAACACAAAGCACATTCTAAACTCCATATTGGGATGATAATTTTTATAGGCCAATTAGAGAGACACAAAAAGTGTGCAAAGGCACAAAAATATTTAAGTGTTGGAGAATACTATCTCTTATTAGGCAAGATGTTAAAAGCGAGTGGGGAAATGAAGTAGAAATGGGGATAAATTGATTTTAAGGATATTCAATGTGACAAAGCTTATACGTACTGGCTAAAACTGGGAATGTAAAGTTTTTTGCAGTTGTCAAGGAGGTGAAATCTCACACTGCAGGAACTTTTCTCCTCCATTATCGCCTGAAATGACATGTAGGCAACAAGGATGTACTGTAAGAGTGGCCTCTGCCTATTTTTGAAAGCCTACACATTTTGTGTGTGTGCGCCTTTCTGATTCACCTATAAAATTATCATTTTTCTACTTCCATAATTTATCAAACCAAATTACAAAATCTCTGTTCTGATAATAAACATTTACATACCAAAATATTATGTGAAGACATACATGCAAACTTTATATTATAGTCTTTAAGTGCTTGTGCTACATTTTGTCTCACTGTTAGAGCCACACTTTTTTTTTAGTTTATCATTCCTGGACTAAAACCTTCATAACTGTCTGACTGAAAAAAAGCATTTTTCAAACCATTTTAGTTTTCTCATATCAAGCACTGAAGTGTTCAAACATATCCTTTCTTACCTTGCCATTTAGATTTTACCTTAATTCATAATTCTTCCATTCTATGTTCCTATTCTATGTGTCTTAAATATATGTTTACAGCTAAACATCCTTACTATTGTGGGCAAGAATCCCGTAGAAGAAATGGAGTAGCCCTCATAGTCAACAAAAGAGTGGGAAAAGCTATACTGGGATACAATCTCAAAAATGATAGAATTATTTCAATATGAATCCAAGGCAGATCTTTCAACATCACATTAATACAAGTTTATGCACCAACCACTGATGCTGAAGAGGCTGAAATTGTCCAATTCTATGAAGACTTACAACACCTTCTAGAACTGACACCAAAGAAAGATGTTCTTCTCATTCTAGGGGATTGGAATGCTAAAGTAGGGAGTCAAGAGATAAAAGGAACAACAGGGAAGTTTGGCCTTGGAGTTCAAAACGAAGCAAAGGCTAATAGAGTTTTGTCAAGAGAACAAACTGGTCATCACAAACACTCTTTTCCAGCAACACAGGAGGCAACTCCACTCATGGACATCACCAGATGGGCAATACCGAAATCAGATTGATTATCTTCTCTGCCGCCAAAGATAGAGAAGCTCTATACAGTCAGCAATACTTTGGCCATCTCATGAGAAGAGAACTCTCCCTGGAAAAGACCCTGATGTTGGGAAAGTGTGAAGGCAAGAGAAGAAGGCGACAACAGAGGACAAGATGGATGGACAGTGTCATTGAAGCGACCAGCATGAATTTGATCCAGCTCCGGGAGGCAGTGGAAGACAGGAGGGCCTGGCGTGCTCTGGTCCATGGCGTCATGAAGAGTCGGAGACGACTTAATGACTAAACAACATCAACAACACAATTTATCTTTTATGTCAAAGTGGGTGAATATTCTCTCTCTGTCATTGTTAATCAAGCCACACCCAATGATCTACATAGTAATTCATTAATAGACATGTCTGGATTTTCATGTTGAATTGTGGAGTCATTCCAAAGTGGAGGGGAAGCTGTGTTAATTTGTTGGAACAAAACAGCAGAGCGTCTTGTGGCACCTTTATAACTAATACTTTTTATTTGTGCATCAAATGCTAAGTAGGGACCACAGTGCAAACATTTCTTTAAGGAAAGAAAGACTGTAGCTTGACTGGTTACAGCAGCATTACCCCAACACATTATCGGGACTAGATCCAGAGCATTTGGGGACCCAAGTGACAGTTCAATGCATCCATACTATCTCCTGGACACTCACTTCTGTTCAGCTAGGAGTACCAAATGGCAATAAACTATTTTGTGGCTGCTTGCTATCTGCAGGCAAGGCTGGACATGTGGCCCCTGAGCGAAGTCTGACCATGACTTAGTAAGGGAATTCCTCAACTGCCTGGGGGAGCAAGTCCATGCTTGCTGTCCCATTCCTTGGATTTACCCCAGTGTTTCAAACTGCCCATTCCTGAAAGATGTGATATGAAAAAACTATAAAATCAAAATGAAACAAAACATGTGTATATATTCATTATAGTCCCCAAAGGAACCCCTCCAAGCATTAAATAAACTAAAGAATAGGCCTTTAGTCCTGTATTATAGAAGATGTGTACACCTGGAACACATGGAGGGAGGGAAACGAGCAAGGGGAAGACTGCTTGCAATGGGAGATGCTGCTTCTTACATGCTGAGCAGGTGAACCTGTGTGATGCCTGCTCCCTTGCATTCTGCCTGTCCTAGTACTGCCCTCTCCCAGCGGGCCAACAGGCAGTCAGCAGGAAGGACGCCATAGTGGCAGGCCTCTCAGCATCTTCAGCACCATGATCGGAAACATGGAGCTGTCATGTGGCTGGGACCCAACAGTGTAGCTCCCTGCTGGTCTGAGCCCACCACTCTGGGTACAACCAGATGTCCCAGGTATTTGTGGGTCCCATATTAAATTGAGCTTTTGTGGACTGCCCACTTGCTGTCAACAGATGTTTGTCCAAACCAATACTGGTGTTTTTAAAGATGCCATAAGATGCTATTAGAGGGTATGGTATTTGCGGAAACCAAAAATAATTTCTGCTACAGATGTAGCCTATTTAAAACATTCACAGAAAATTTGCTTTCAAAGCATGTGTCCCACATTGTGTTTTCCCTTTGCTGAGGTGATATAAGGAATAATTTTCCAGGGTCATTGTAAATATACATTCTAAACTGATATGTGGGGCTTAATATACTGTGCATTACCTTACTCCAGTAGTTTTCCAATTTAAATTAACTTATGACCAGTCACCACATTTGTTCAGGCCCTGATTACAAATCCATAAAGAAGAAGATTTAAATGGTCTCTTCTTTCTTTATTGATTTTAATTTTAATTTTAATTTATTTAATGCAGCACAAACCTACAGATTTTTAAACAGTGTGATGAGTTCATTGAATGAAAGTATATGGCTAATGGATAGCCTATCCCTGTTCCTGCATTTGAAGATAGCAATCATTAATGGCATTGTTCCTAAAATAAATAGAACTGTATGGGAACTGACTAAAAAAAAAAATAAAGTAATATATTATACATTTTTTGTACAAAGCTATTGCAGCTAATGCCTGAAATGCTCATATGATAAAGCAGAAATCTTATTATCTGTTTACTTATTTAGAACTGTTGTGTTTCTGCTGAAATGATTGATGGGCAGTGGGAATCAGATTACAATTGAATGCCATGGAACAGATATACTAGTCAGTATGTCAAACTCAGCTTCTGCATGAGGGTCAATTATACTGTGAATGTAATACACAATAAATTGTACAAAGTATATTATATGCAGTATATATTGCATCTGTTGATGGCATCTGTTATGTCCTGGTATATCCAGTTGTCTAGCTGAGGAACCCAAGCTTTTCACAAGTCCAGTATGTGGAAAAACCACTCCCAAGGGTGAAAATATGATGTCTGATTCTGCTCTTGAAGCTTTCTATATAGAGAGAATCAGAATCTACAATCCCAGTACCTCACCATCCATGCTAGGTCTCACAGAAGGCATATCTGGAGATTTCTATGCCACACTTGAGAGGAAAGAATTTAGTGAGTGGGTTGCTTCTTTGAATTCTTGGCATTTTGTCAAGTAGATCAGCCATTCTAAATGGGGGCCATATGACCCCTGCAATGTCCTTGCATATTTGAAAGGGGCTATAGACTGGAAACAATTCTCCACATGCCACCTTATAAGGTTCATTATGTGATTTATGCAATCCTGATTCAGCCTATATTTCTTTCATATTGTCTTTATGACCATGGCCAAAAACAATGTTGAAAATGACTGAACTAGATGATGGCACTTGGGCATTCAGAAGGCCTGCTTTGCATTTTAGATGCTTGGGTCAGTTCAAGGAAGAAGTATGTGTTACATGGTATTCAGGCCTGCCCCAGAAAATTTCATTTCCTTGTTTTCTTATCCTCCTTTCTCTTGTATCATGTGGTCAATGTGAGGACAATATACATGTACCTGTCTTGCTGTCTGACAGAGTTAGCGGAATTTCAAGGATTACCCCAGGTGGTGAAAACCAGCAGAGCTTCCCAGAGTGAAGTGAAGACACAGGCAGCAAACAGTCTTGATAGTAGAATATATATATTATATACAGGATATGTACAGGTATATACACAGCGTAGTCTTTGTCCAGTTCCAATAGTCACACACGGCAATATCCTCAGAGTTACAGAGCTTAAATCAATGTCAGAGTCCAGTAAATAGTCAAGGTCAATATACCATGCAGTTAGTCCGGTTCACCAGAGTTCCTCTTCTCCCAAGCTCATAGATACGGCTTCCACAGGATTCTCCAGCTCGACAACAGCACTCCACGACCATATCAACAGCAACAACAACCCACACTGGTGTATGCTAGGTCTCCAGCTATATACCAGAGATAGCCAATCCTAATATATTCATCCTGCTGTTACAATCTTACTCAGCTGTATTAACTCATACTTAGCTCTACTTTACAGCAGTGATCCTTACAGATACTTATGTCTTATTGCTAAACTGCATTTAACAATTTCCAGGTTTGACCAAACCCTGTCACTGTCCTGCATCAGTGGCTGTCAGAGCATCATATGCATAACACTGTGACATCATGACAATAAGCCACCTAGAGTGGTCCGGTGGGCCAGATAGGCGGGGTATAAATTAAATAAATAAATAAATAAATAAATTAAGTGCTCACACTTTAGAAGTAACATCTCAGATTCTGGGAAGATCCTGGTCTTAGAAAGTATAAATGTTATATAATACTAATACTACTACTACTACTACTACTACTACTACTACTACTACTACTACTACTACTACTACTAATAATAATAATAATAATAATAATAATAATAATAATCGTTGTCGTCGTCGTCATCATCATCATCATGTTTTATTACGGTCATTGACCAGCAAAAGTATTTTATGAAATGGCAATAAAGGAAGTAAGTCTCAAAATGATAATAAAACATATAGGAAACTTTATTAAAACAGTAACTTGCCCGACACATTTTCATATAAATATTCCCCAGGGACAGAATACAGTTTTGTGTGTTTTTCCTAGTAAGGCAACAGTAACACAGTAAACTGAATTCTTGGTGTCTTGCGGAGGTTCTAGTTGTTAAGTTTCCCACACTTTTTAGTTCCATTTGAAGATTTCTCCTGTGTATGAAGCTTTTGGAGGTTTTGGCTGCCTTTTCTCTCCTTCACTCACCATCCAACTCTTGAAAAGTAGCAAAGCTACACAGGTCATAAATACCTCGCTAGTGAAGACTGTCATTTGCTTGTATTTGCTGTGGGAAGTAGTCCAGATGTGTGGTTGCATATCCTTATGACACAATTCTTTGGTTTGACCCCTGAAAGAAAGAGATAAAAGAACAGCAGGCTTGAGGAAAGGCATCTGAATCTCACATGGCAACAATCCAGCAGTGCAGTGATTGTGCAGTGCAGTAATTGTTAGTGAACGTGATGGTGGCCTCAGGGCCAGAATGTGCATAACCACACATATACAACCTGTTTTTGTATAACATTTAGCCTCAACTTTATTGGTTACAACTGCCAGTAACCCCTAACACTAGTATAGGGGACAGATCCTCATCAGCCACCCCGTCTGGTGTCTGATGCAGACCAGAGAGATAGGTACAGGGTTAACCACTCTGACATAGGCCACTGCATAGACCTGCCTCTTCCCCAAGGAGTAGCGGTACACAACAGCCCTTGAGAATGACCACCCCAACCTCATTAAGGGACTCAACTATGGAGAACATCCCGCACCTGCAGTATCCCAACCACCACCACGTAGATAAATCCCCATGCTTCCACCCCCTCCAATAAAGCTATGGCATAAATCTACATAACATAGTCCACTTACTGACTATCTATTTACTTTCCAATACCTGCTTGTTTCCACCACTTGAAACAAATCTACCCCAAACAACACAGGGGGGCTTGTTTGGGAGAAGCTCGGGAACAAAAGAGAACTCTGGGGTGGCTGGCACACAGTTTAAAATCTTTCAGTAGACAGGGAGTGACAGATCTACCTGGAAAACTACTGCTGCCCATTGGCCATTCCTGTTGGCCAATTTAAGACCCAGGAGGGAGCAGATTGCTGCAGTGCTGTGAGGAGCACTGTAAAAAATATCTGGCCCTGAAGCCTCTGTTGCCTAGAGGTGAGTTCAGAACTGGCGCTTACATTTACAAAATATCTGGAAAAGTGATCAGTTTTACATTTCAACAAGACTGAAAATAAAATTTTCCATAGTTACTACCATTGTAAAATTGCCTCTGTGTAAATATAATTGTCTAAGCATACAACAACAAAACAAACAAAAAGAATTAGCAGATATTGAACTCCTGTGACATGTATTGTTCAAGAGTCTGAAAGTATGGATTATTCTTGATTGATTGTGCAACCTTTTGTATTCTGTTTAGCTTTACAAGAGCTCAGTTATATAAAACAGACTTTAAAAGCAGACATTTTCTTTTCTCAAGGAAAATAACATAATGTCTGACCAGAGTACTGTGGTGGAGTTGGTATATAAACGTATACTGTGAATACAGCAGATTATGAAAAAGATACTGGCTATAACTGATACAATTATGTTGTGTTTTCCTTGCTAGGATTTTTCCCAAGCAGCTCTCAAGGATGTGATGCTTTTCTGCGCCACAAGATGACATTAATTTCACCCTCAATATTGAAAAAATATGGAATTCCTTTTGACAAAGTGAGTTATTTATTTAAATTTGGTATCTTTCATTTTATTCAATACTGAATATAGCTATACATAGAAATCGGGGAAGCATCATTCATTGGCCCAAATCTGTTTACCTAGTTACGATGGCATAACAGAGACAGTGTAACTTTTGGAGGCGAACTGACCCAAGTTAAAAAAATCACCATAGACATTATTAGTTGCACACTGATATATGCAGCTCAGTGTGAACTGATAATGTCTATGGAGATTTCTTAACCTGGAGCAATTTGCCTCCAAAAGTTTTACTGTTTACCTAGCTATGCAAGAGGATTTTCATCATTTGAATGTAAGTTCCACTTCATTTGTTAACTTTAAGCAAGATAGTTAATTACTGAAGCCTGTAATGGATAAACAAGGGATGCAGTTTGGGAACATAGAGCAGGAGTAGAGAAACAAGCCAGTCTGTGGTTTGTTTTTTTTGGTGACATTCAAACCAGGCACTTTGGTTTGTTTCTCTTTCCACAAAACAGAAGAAAAAGCCAGAAAGAAACATAGATTATATCTTGGCTTTTCAGGATGAGTATTGTCTATATTAGTAAGCTATTCTAAGGAATGTGGTTTTTCTACAGCTTCAATACCCATTTTTTAAAAGGAGGAGTTCCAGTATATTAATGTACTGGAACCCCTCTGAACTCTTGGGTTACAAAGAGGATATAGAAGTGCTGAAGATAAAGTAATGAAATAAGTGCAAATTTCTGCCCCCCCCCAAAAGGATGTGCAGGCAATTTCTTTGGTGTATTTCTACAGTACTATCAAATGCAGAGTTTCAGGAGATTTAAAACCTCAGTAAACATTCCAGTTCATTCATATCTATGAACTGAGTTTGCTTAGTCCTGAGATAAATCTCATCAGGAAAATCCCATACTATGTCATAATAATTACATTTATACGTATGCTGATTTCCCTCCAAGTAGCTCAAGACTATATCAGTGTCTTATATTAAGGCTTAACAATGCACAGCTCTTCATTAACCTAGAATAGAGATGAGCAACTTCATCCCTCCAATTTTATAGCCAGTTACTGCCATCCTAGCCAGTTTAGCTGATACTGAGCAGTAACATCTGGATGGCCACAGATTCCTCTCTGGTTTAAATGTTAAACAAACTGGAGGGTGGGGAGAAAAAGCTATCTGATGGAGAAATCTTGGATTCTGAGATGGCGGAATTAGCAGATGAATATGTTAGACTGTTCTGTGCACTTTGTCACTTTCAAGTTACATTTAGAACTACTTGGGGGGGGGAGCAGACACTCATTAATGCCACATTTTTGAAAACATGGAATTCAGGAATGGGGTTCTGTGTAATTACTACATTGAGTCGGGTAGGCTACTGCCAGGCTATTTCCCATATAGATTGCAGCTCTTTGATGTATGAGAAAGCTGCAACAGGCTTCCAGAAGAGAAAGGCCATCTTTGTATTATTAAAAAGTCGGAAAAAGAAGAATAATTTTGGTTTTCTTTAGAAGAATTAAGTAACTATGTCCGTCAAATGTGTTTGTTCTATTCCTTGTCTGATGTTTAACTATCTTGCAATTACAGTAGGATCCCTCTACCCACGGGATCAGTATCCTCTGATTCATTTTTCCACTGCTTGAGAATACTAAATAAAAAACCTCATAAATATACAGTGGTGCCTCGCATAGCGATTGCTCCGTAGAGCGATGAAATCGCTTACTGAGGGACTTTTTGCGATCGCAAAAGCGATCGCTTTACGATGGTCCCTATGGGGTTTTTTCACTTTGCAATGATCGTGGGGAAGCGATCATCACAAAGCCCCATTTTCCAGTAAAAGGAGGGCGGAGAGAGAGAAGAACTGGAAGCCACCGCCGGTAGCACATGGAAGTAAAAAAAAAAAAACACCCCTTCTCGACGGGGTTTGGGTGTTCCATCTCTCCTCCACTCACCCCCACAGCCCTGGTCCACAATCAGCCAAGAAGGCAGACAGGCCATGGTCCGCCTGCTCCAAGGACACTTGTACCAGTGGCGGCCCAGAGGAGGGAGAGCGGAAGGAAGGAACAAAAGCAGGCAGGCAAGGAGGCAAAGGGAGGCAGCCAGGCCCATGTGGCGACAGCGGCCGGGTGCCTTGTGAGCACGCAGAAGAGAGAGAGAACAGGGAAAGGGGAGGGGAGAGAGAGAAAGGCCAGCCGGATTCTTCCCCCCTCCCCTACCCCTCCCGCACGCATCCTACCCGATCTGACCCGCCAAGCACATGGGGCTGGCCCGGATCGCAGAGGCTGATGCCGATCCCGAGGGCCGGCACGGCAGCAGGCAGACGTGGGTGGGAGCCAGGAGGAGGAGGCGGAGATGGAGCCAGCGGCCCTGGGCCGGGCCGGGCCCAGAGTGAGAGGAAGCGAAAGGCTGGAAGAGGCAAGCACGTGGGCGCTGGCGGGGGGGGAAGAGAAGGAGGAGGAGGAGGAAGCAGGATTGGGTGGCGGGGAGGAGACGGCCGGGCATTGGTTGAGAAGGAGGAGGAGGAGGAGGAAGCAGGATTGGGTGGCGGGGAAGAGATGGCCGGGCATTGGCTGAGGAGCAGCATGTGTATGTTGGGGGGAGAGAGAAACACCCGCACCCACCCACCCCACGAAGGGCTCCGGCCTCCCTCCTTCCCGTCGCAGGCGGCTGCATGCAAAAAAGAGGCCGTACTGCTGGGGGGGAGGGGGAAGAAAAATCTCAGCCGGAAAGTCGAGGAGCCGTGGGTTTTTTTTCCACCTAAGGTTGGGAAATCCCTCGATTTCACCAGAGATTCCCTCTCACCAAACTGGCCCCAGATTGGCGGAACTGGTTTGTTTTAAACAGAGCCAAGGGGGTGGGAAGAGATGGGGGAGATCAGGAGCATGAAGCCATCCCGGGTCCTATGGCCACCCACCGTGTTTTCACCCACTGAAAATGGCTGCCCCTATGGAGGATCTTCGCTTTAAGGTGAGTTTTCAAGCCCATAGGAACGCATTAATCACTTTTTAATGCATTTCTATGGGCTTTTTAATTTCTCTTAGCGATGAAATCACTTAGCGAGGGTTTTTCCGGAACGGATTAACCTCGTTAAGTGAGGCACCACTGTATACAGTATGTATATGTATTTCCAGGATGTATTTAGCAGGACTGGCCACTAGAAGGAGCCAGAGACCATGCAATGCATTGTGTTTAACACTTCCACATTTTTTGACATGGGGGGCAGTTTGGAACTGATCCCCTGCAGATACTGGGGTCCTACTGTACTTACTATTTTAGAACATATTTTTAAGGGAGTTTGAACCTGAGTGTTCAGTTGATGCCAGAAGGTAAAAGAACTGCTCTCTTACAATAATATTATGAAACTGGATGAGTAACAACAAGTTTACCATGGATGAATGGTATAAGGAAATGTGGAAAATTGCTTGTGACGGACAGGTCAGTAACCACTCCTGTCCATCACACTGGAACCCTGATTTAACAACCAATTGTTGAACAGAAGGGGCAGAACCAAGAAAATATAAGAAGAGAATGGAAGACAGTTAAAGATAAGTTAGGGACTTCAGTTAGGGATATCAGTTGAGGATTTCAGTTAGGGATGTGTTAGAGTTAAAGTCAGGATTTCAGAGGTTAGAGAAAGAGCTAGATAGTCAGAGTCAGAAGTGAGAATAGTAACAAGAAAAGACACACGTTGATTAAATGGCAAATAAGTAAACAAAAGAAGACATTTCAATGATTGTGATTCTGAGTAAATAAATAAAGAACATCTGTAACTTTAATAAAAACTTTCAATAATTGGTAGCCTGTGTTGGAGTGAAATAATTTACATTGTGGATAAAAGAAATCCACTGATGGCAGCGGAAAAGAGTGAAAATTAAATGTCATGCCTGAAAGGGAACCTGGGTTGTGTAGAAGAACAAACAGGGGAACTGGGTGTGTGTGACATAAAGTGGTGAGCAGCAGAGGGATTCGAATGAAAAAAGAAATCCAGTGAGCCATAATGAAGTGAAATTTATTAGGCTGGCTATGAATAAAAAAGAAATTCAATGAGCCAAAAATAAAGAGAAGTTTTCTGAGTCTGGGATTCAAAGGGAAGGAATACCAGAAAGCCTAAAGAAAAAGAAATTCTCTGAGTGTAAGAAACCTGGTTGTCAATAGTCCAAGTGAAGGAGTAGGGAACCCTAAAGTTCTGTGTGAATAGCTTGGTAGGGACTCCTGAGTGTAGAAAGACAAAAGCAGGAAAAGGACTCTGAGGAGATTTCTGTAGTTAAAAGTTTACCTCAAGCTGTGAGTGTAAGGACCAAGAGGGCTAGTTTTAGATCCCAAGGCTCTGAGAAAGGGAGTGCTGAGGGGATCAAAAGTGGAAGCCAAGGTCTAAAGAAATAGCTGAGGTGGAATTGGGAAAGGCTTATCAGAAAAGAAATATTGCTTGAAATAGCTGGGTGTCTGTAGACCAAGAGATACAAAGTAACAGACATAAGGAATAGCGAGGCTTGAAGCCCAAAGATATAAAGTAGCGACCTTAAGCTGCTAAAAGAAAGCTACATAGTTTAAATCTATCTAACTCTGAAAAGAAAAAAAGAGGTCCTTTTAAACTGAGGCTTGTCTATTTGAATTGGTGAGAAAGCAACCTGCCAACTTGTTCAAAATAAAAAACGGTTGGGCATGCCTTCCAAGAGAGGGAAGAAGGCAATTATGGAACTTGCTGAGAGTCAGACTTTACCTCAGGAAAGGGAAATTTCAGAACAAGAGGGCCAGGAATATGAGGGCCCAAGGGAACAGGAGGATGGCTCAGGGAAAGGAACTGATTTAACCTCCCCAGAGTTTCAAAAATGGAAATTTGAGAAAGAGCAGGAATTTCATTTAAGAAAATTACAGCTAGAAATGGGACAAAGGCAGAGGCCAGAGAAAGGGAAATAGCAATGGAGTCCGAGCATGGCTGGGAGACCGGCCACGGTGTGGCTCCAAGCCCGGGATCCCTGAAATCGGCGGCAGCGTGGATCCAAGCAGTGGCAGTGGCAGGGTGGGGGGGATCCGGATGCCTTTCAGTGCTTCGCATGGAGGGCATCCGGACACCCCCTACCTTGCTGCTGCTGCGCTGAGCCTTCCGAGCTCCCAAGAGGCTTTCTCCAATGTCGGGGCCCTTTGATTGCTCGGAAGACAAATGTAGGCGGTGGCTTTGGGGTCCTTCTGAGGCCGCTGCCGACCGCGGGCATTTTCCCCCAGCTGAGCAGGAGCTCCCACCGCTCAGCTGGGGGAAAATCCCGGCATGGCCCCATTTTTGGCCAGCTGATCGGCGGTTCCAAAATGGCCGCCGGCTGTGTTGCCTCGCTTTAGAGGCACCGAAAGTGGCCGCCCCTATGGAGGATTTCCGCTTAGCAGTGAGTTTTCCCCCCATAGGAACACATTAAACAGGGTTTAATGCGTTCCTATGGGGTTTTTTGCCCCGCATAGCGATGAATCCGGATAGCAACGAGTTATCCGGAATGGATTATCGTCGCTATGTGGGGCACCACTGTATTTAGCAGCAATAGGAGCATACCAAAGGTTCCTCTGGAACAAGGCCCTACCGTCACTACAGTCAGCATCTGGGGAGTACAAGCCTCGTGGTCTCACCTATCATCAGGAGGCTATGGCATTGGCGAGACAAGAATACATCACTGCACACCATATAATAAAAGCAGCCTCCAGACATATGGCCACAGCTGTAGCTCTACAGAGACATGCCTGGCTCTGCACTGCTCAAATATCAGAGGACTCTAGGGTGCGTATTGAGGACTTACCCTTTGACAGTGTGGGCCTATTTGACAGGAAAAATGGCAAAATTCTTGACAACCTACAAAAGGTAAGACATCATGCTCATATAATACTCAGTCGTATTATTGCCCTCAGAGATATCAGTGGTGTCGTCCATATCCTTTCCACCAATACAGGTCCTTCCCAGAAAAACAATGTTACTTACCTCCACCGCGCTGCAAGTATTTACGAAATGCATGGCTCCCATAGCAGCATACCTTCACACTCTAGTAATCTCACAGTTTCCGTACATCGACGACTGGTTAATCATAGCTCAGTCGCATGCACAAGCGCTGAAGGACATTGCTCTCACCTCCTCTTTACTAGCAGATCTGGGCCTCAAAGTCAGTGTCACCAAGTCAGTACTAAATCCCTCTCAAAGGGTTACTTACATAGGTGCTGTGCGAAACCCACATCACATGAGAGTCTATCTCCTTTGAGAATGTGCAATCAAGATACATACTCTTGTCAACCACTTCCAGCCTCATGCGCTCGTCACGACTCATCAATTACAACACCTCCTTGGCCTTATCACCTCCATTATATCCGTTATCCAGCTCACTCGACTAAAAATGCGCTCGCTACAATCATGGTACCTCTCCCTATTCGACCCTTTTCTCGATCCACCCACAATGCTTCTGCAGGTCACTCCCAAACTTGCCTCTCAGTTAATTTGGAGAATCACTCCATCCAACCGCTTTCTTGGCAGATCGTTTGCACCTCTCCAATTGATTACTCAAATTACAACCGATGCCACCCCTGTTGTTTGGGGCACAAATCTGCAAGTTCATGCAACCTGGTCCCCTTATGAGAAAGGTCAGCATATCAACAACCTTGAATTGCTTGCGATTTTCAAAGCTTTCCACATCTTTGAACCACTCATTGCTGGCATCACAATGCAAATGACCACGGACAATACGACAGCACTTTATTACATCAACAAACAGGGAGGTACACACTCTCTACCTCTTCTGTATCTTGCTGTCCAATTTTGGGAGTGGTGCCTAATGCGCCATATCTTCCCCATAGTGGTGCACATTGCCACGCAATGCAACCAACTAGGAGACTCAGCAGACGGAACTCTCAGATGCACGAGTGATTCCTCAACGACACCATATTTTTCCAACTGTGCACAAAATGGTGAACCATGGTGATCCAGACATCGACGTTTTTGGCACAGCGAGCAACATCAAATGCATCCAGTACTTCTCCAGAGCAGGCCTGGGTCAAGGCTCCCTTGGCGATGGTCTCATGGCAACATGGAATATGCATTTCCTCTACCTCTTTCCATCAATACCACTTCTCCTGTATACCATTGTCAAATTGCGACATTGTCAAATTCCAACGCCATTGCAATAGCCCCTTGGTGGCCAAGACAACCATGGTTGACGATGCTCAGTACAATAGCCTCTCACTCCATCCGTCTACCCCTCCTCCCACACCTTCTCATCCAGCATCAGGGGCAAATTTACCATCCCGACCTACAGTCTCTCCATCTCATCGTGTGGAGGATCCCCCCTTGTTGAGCACCATCCTCGCTCACGCGAGAAAACCTGCCACAAATCAGCTTTATGCTTATAAATGGTCTGCTTTCCAGAAATTCGCTCATCAGAATGATCTCCCTACGGCTCCAACTACCCTTCCTGCGGTTTTGGCTTTTCTTTCCTATCTCTTCAATTGTCATCTCTCATTGTCTGTGATCACAGTTTATATGTCCGCGATTGTAGCTCACCAACCAGCCTTATTCTTCAGACATCCTACTATGAAGCAGTTTCTTTGAGGTGTCACCAACCTACATCCATCCTGACCTTCCCCTCCACCACAGTGGTCCTTGCACACTGTTCTCTGTCGCCTCTCATTACCACCCTTTGAGTCTCTTGCCACCTCTTCTGAGCATCTACTCTCTTTTAAAGTGTTATTTATAGTCGCCATCACATTGGCCTGTAGGGTGTCTGAACTTGCAGCCCTATGAGTAGACCCTCCAGTCCTGCAATTTCATCCAGATAAGGTCACAATATATCCAGACATCTCCTTCCTCCCTAAGGTCATTTCCAAATTTCATGTACGTCAGCTTATTGTCCTCCCTACCTTCTTTCTGTCACCAGCAACGGATCTCGAGTGATCTCTCCACTTTCTAGATGTGAGAAGAGCTTTGGCATTCTATGTCAAAAGAACTGCCGCCTTTCGGAAGTCTAAGAGACTGTTTGATTCTATACATTTGCCACATAGAGGAACACATGTATCTCCTCAAACCATCTCACGATGGATTGTTCAAATCATACACCTCAGATATCAGCTTCTGCCTACACAGATTAAGGCTCATTCTACCAGAGCAATAGCCACTTCCATGGCTTTTCTGCGAGGTGTACCTGTTCCAGATATTTGCAAGGCTGCTGCTTTGCCCACTCCGTTGACATTTGCATCCCGTTATCGTTTGGATGTAAGGGCCAAGGCTTTTGATTGTGCGGTCTTGTCCTCAGTCTTGTCCCTCCACCTGTGAGGTAAGCTTGTTAATCACCCATTAGTGTACATTCACAGAGACTGTGAAGAAGAGACATTACTTACTTGTAACTCTGATTCTTCCAGTGGTCATCTGTGAATTCACACTTCCCGCCTGTCCTCCCCTCTGTCTGTCACATCTTTCTTAATGTGCAGCGGCAGGCTGTTGGGAACTGAGGTAATCGCCAGGAGGGGCGGACCACGTGTGTTAAGGAGGTGGATCCTGGCGAACGCATGTTTGAGCTCTAGAACAGGGGTCCCCAATAGTTTTCACCCCGCGGACTGGCTGGGGAAGGCGTGGCACCTCCTGTGCTTGTGCGCATGCGTGAACGAGCACACTCTCTCTCACTCGCAAATGGTGCTGTGGTCTTGTGCGGGTGCACGCATGCTCGTGTGCATGCACAAACGGCGGTGCAGCGCTCACACAGGCACTCTGGAGCGTGCATGCAGGTGCAAACAGGCTGCGCAGGGGTGAATATGTGTTGGGTGTAGGTCTGTCTTCGTGGCCCAGTCTGGCTCAGGTCACAGACTGGCACTGGGCCAGGGGTTGGGGACCTCTGCTCTAGAATATCCCAGAGATCTCTGCGCAGGTGCAGATTAAACCCATTAGTGTGAATTCACGGATGACCACTCAAAGAACCAGAGTTACAGGTAAGTAACCTCTCTTTTTTACATGTTTTAGCTACCTAGAGCAGTAGCTTGTCACTAGATGGGTGGAATATAAATGTAACCAATAAATAAATAAATTTCTTTATTGCCTCTGGGTAACATCAAATGCATGGAGGCTGCAGCCATGTGCTTCTTGTGCAGTGCCTCATAATGATTCTTTTGCTTGTTCTGTGCTCTGGAACTGTTCACATAAATGCATTTATTACATACATACAATGATTGGTTTTTAGCCATAAAATGACTGTATGTGGTTTATACTAGGCTTGTATGCAGTGGTACAGAAGAATACGTTTCATACTTCCATTCCAGAGGTATATTCTGTCCTCAGTGTACAAAATGTATTTAAATACAGTGGATGTCAAAAGTTTACACAACTCTTTTAAAATGTCAAGTGTCTGTGATGTAAAAGAGACAATGAGAAAAATGAGATTTTTACTTCTCTTCTAAAAGATTTCAGTTTTGTTGTTCAACTGAGTTGTACAGTTTGTAGGTCTCATTAAAGGTGGAAAAAGTTCTGAAATGATTTCTCTTTGTCTCATTTTTTTACATCACAGACACTTTAACGGGTGTGTAAACTTTTTATATCCACTGTACATTTTAAATAGTATATCAAACAGTTGCTAGCATTCTATTTAGGGGATTAAATCAGAGATTTGTGAACCTTTGTTTGAATTATTCTATTTTGGCAAAGATGAAGTGTGGTGTAGTACACATCTGAATATAATTTAATTGTTTTTAATCATTTTTTGTTTGGTTGTTATATTAAAATTACATATGCAACATATATTTTCTTCATTTTCTTGGCCAATCTGAAAATACAATCCTCTTTCCCCACAATGTATTTTAAAGTACTGAAAAAATGGTAAAGTTGTCAAGTAGTACAGATTTGAGAATTCATGTAGAGTTTTTATTCCATAACTATTTGATTGACTGATTGACTGATTGATTGATTTAATGTACTGTATTTGTATCCTGCCCCTAATAAAAATATATCAGAAGATAAGGAACTCCCTAGTTCTCCATTTAAACATTTAGTACAGTTGAATATTACAGTATTTAATGTCACCTTGTACCACCAGAGAGCAGTCTGTACACAACTGTAATTCTAATTAATTGGTTCTGTGAGAATGTGAATAGAGAGTATCGGACTATGATCTTTTGTGGCTTAGAGTGATAGAACTAGAAACGTGCTGAACACTGATAAGCCAGCCTACGCCTACCAGGTGACAGCTGAACTGCCAGTTATTGCAATAGCACACCTGCTAAACTGACATCAGTAGAGGTGAATGGCAAGATAAATTTGGGAATTGCTGGCACAGAAAATGTTCATACTTATATGCACTCACATCACACTCTTAAAAAACTTGAATCATAATCTCAGCAAGTGGACCAGTGGGCTATGCACATTCCCATATTTATATACTTACACTTGGACACAGTATGCAGTTGCCACCAATTCATGATGCAATTATAAGGTAGTGTACACATTTATGTAAAATGGATATTCTGTTCCTCTATATAATTTCCTGATTCCACATCTGTGTTTGCTAAACACACACACACATGTATTTCATACAAAATGTAACTCGACAATTACAATGTTCTTTCTCACTAATGATATTGAAACCATCACAAGGCCCTTCCTGCACACATCATGTGCAAATGATAAGCCTGCAGCTCTGTCTTCTCTCCTGCCCTCTCATTCTCTCTTCTTGGGCCTAGTGGATTGATAGTTCACTTCAGGTTATGTCAAACTTTTTTCATTTTAGCTAACTATTTTAAGTTGAAAATGTCTTATGAAGACTAGTGGGAATCCCAGAACAAATCTGATAGGGAAGCATGGTTTATGCAGTCCAAGGCAACATGTTGACATTCAACTCCCCCTCCCCCTGTTTTTTTTAGATTACGCAGGAGGCAGGAGAATTTATGATCACTTTCCCATATGGATACCATGCAGGATTTAATCATGGTTTCAACTGTGCCGAGTCAACCAATTTTGCAACCGTCAGGTGGATTGATTATGGAAAAGTAGCTAAATTGGTAAGTTTGCATTGGCAGTAACAAAGTTGTTGACTATATTTGTTGAAAAGGTAACTTGCGAATTTAAGATATATTCTTATAAAACATGTCAGGATTAGAAGATGATTTGGCCAAACTGTTCAAATAGCAACGTGTTATGAAAGTAAATGTACATTTTTCTCTAACCATTTTTTCTCTACTTCAGAGACAGAAAAACAATTAATCTGGATAGTGGCTGAAATCCTGTTTGTGTTCCATGGCATAAGATTAACTAGGCTGATGGACATGAGGGATTAGGTCTTTCATGTGGTGGCTCTAGTGTCGAATTCTCTGCTGGAGGAAATCTATTTGGCTTTTTCCTTGTGTGTAGATTAAATAGCAATTCAGGATATACCTATTTAGTTTTGGTTTACTATTTTGAAACTGGCTCTGGTTTTCGAAATTATAATTTTCTTATTTCTGTGGCTTGTATTTTACTGTCTCAGTATATGGGCAGACTTCGGCTCCATTGTTCAGCTCACACAGTAATCTGTAATGTGACTGGTTTAATATTTGACAAACTTATGTGAGGAAGCAGCTTCTACATCTTTATGCAAGCAGAAGCCTCATTGATAGAACTGGGTGCTGTTCACAATCTTGTCTTCAACAATGGTGATCAACTGCAGTTATACCAGTGAAGTATTACACTCTGCTGGTAATCAGTAAGATTCTGACCCATGTGTTTCTATAGTTTTTATGTTGGGGTTATATTTTATGATATATTTATATATGTTGCTGTTATTATCTTGTATGGCATACTTGGAACCCCGCTAGCTCTCAAAGACCAGGTTGAATGTGCCTGTCTTGACTTCCTTCTTGACTTCTCCATATGGCTGTGGAGGTTCCCAGCTGAGGCACTGCCCCTTTCATCAATGGGAAAGGGCCTTAAGAAGTGGAAGATGGGACTGGAGAAACTCTGGAGGCTGGCCTGGCCTTTCTCTTTCCCTAGCAATCATGTAGTCAATCTTGGGAGGACCTTGGCTGAGAATTTGTAAAAAATGTGCTCTAATACCGAATGACATAGATTCAGTCCTTTCTGAAGGATAAGGTAGTGAGTATTAGAAAAAATAGTGTCTTTGGTGAACCACAAATCAGAATAGACAGTGCTTAACTAAACAGATACACAGCATTGTATTCCTCATCAGTTTCCTTCCCAAAAGGTTCTGGCATCACACTTCTTTAACAAATCTATCTTTTTGCTAGAGATTATTAGGAACTTTGAAGTTGTAGGTAATGGCACCAAAACATTGTCTACATCACTGATGTCATTGCTACAGTCTTCTTTCCTTATTGTTTAATTAATTGGAGGTAGTAGTTCTCAAGGGTTGTCACTTCAACTACAAAAAAAATGCAGATAGAATTATCTTCATGGTATAAATATAAAAATAATAATGGTTCCGTCAAGCAAATTCTGACTTATGGCAACCCTTCTCAGGGTTTTCTAAGTAGAAAGTACTCAGAAGTGGTTTACCTTTCCCTACTTCTATTCCCTTCTTCTAGAGGCATCCTGGGATTGTGTAGTATGCTGAAGAACACATAGTCTAGCTCTTCTTGCTGGAGGCACAGTGGGGAATGGAACTCCCAGCCTTTGGCTCTGCAGTCAGATACCTAAACCACTGAGCTATCCAGCTACCAGTATGAATATACCTTCATGAAATTCATTCATTTCTTTATCAATTGAAAAGTCAATAAGTGATATGCTAAGAAGTTTCATAATGATTCTTGATTTTTCTTCTCCCCAAAGATTTAGAAAGAATATGAGAGAAAATGTAATACATTTCCCCACTTTTCTCTCTCTGCAGCTTCTTCCTTATCATTATCTCCTGCCACACACTCTAAAATCCTCTTCCTTTTCTATTTTATTTGAAGCCAGAATAAAGCCATTTAACCTGGCTTCATCTGTGTCATTCCACTGATGGAACTGTTTCAGTGGAACTGGATTAGGTTGATTCCTATTAGCATGTTCCCAAAATCTGTTCTACAAGTCTGGCAAACTCCCCAGAACACTTTTATAAGTAGTGCAGAGGCTTGGAGGAGTAGAGGAAAACATAAAGCAAAGATCTTGTAATGTTAACATATTTTTACTACTGCTGCGTTGTATTTATTCCACTGTGTGTGTTTGGGGATATGTATTTATGCTTATACACCAGCTCTTACGTAAGTATAAACATATCCTTGAAATTAATACTATTTTCCTGCAAAAATACTGACAATACTGGTGGACAGTTTCCATTATCTGTCCAACAAGTCCTGCAGACTGTGGGAACTTCTGTTGTGTAAGGCTAAAAGCAAAGCAATTGCTATGTGGTTGAATTTCTCTTCCGTGCATGCCAAACTCTTACTGTAATCTCAGACATTAATAATCAGCGTAAGCAGTTTTGAAAACCAGAAAGGGATGAATGTTCTGAGATCATTTTAACAATAGATTTGCTATAGTTGCAGCCACATTTTATTTCCTGATATTCAAATTACCACTAACAATATATGTACTGCTAAGTACTTTACTGATAATATTGCATTATGTCTCCTCCATGCTGCTTTCCTGATCAGATCTTGATATTAATGGAAAGCTGCAAGCTTCAGCACTGATCAAATAAAACCTTTATTTGACATCTGGCATTTCATTTATATTGTCCCAGTTTATAGAATCTAGCCTTAAATCTGTGTTAAGGGGAAAGCCTTAATGAAAACAGCACAAATGGTAAATTGAACAAGTGTGATTTGCAGGAAGAAAACTGTATATGTCACATCTATTTCTACCCTTTAAACCAAGTGTAGGCATCCTTCAGTCTCGAGAGACTGCTAACATGCTCTGAATAGAGGTCTTGGAACAGCGTCTAGTGTGGCTGAGAAGGCCAATATGAGAGTGACAATCCCTTCCACACTGAAGACAAATACAATCTGTCCCTTTAAACCATAAAATTAAAATATAATACAGGACATTCTGTAACAAAGAAAATCTATTTATCCAGGCTTCACTCACGTCACATGATTGCTACAGATTGTACTAGGCTAGAAATTCAGATAAATGTGTGCAAGATCGCACTTTCATTGTCTGTAGTCCATTATAAACAAAATACATATTTATCCCATTTCATACTCTGGTCTTTTCCTTATTTTAATCTTTTTGCAAAGTAAAATATGTTGAATATTGTTACAGTACCTGGTATGTTTGAGGATATCTCAAAATATTTAATTATGTTTTTCTCATGATGTTCTGTTAAATGACTAGTTCTTAAAGGAAGCTAATTCCTAGTCTCTTCTTCAAAAATGTGGGTAACTAAACTTACTAACTCCTTTTCTGAAATGCAAGTCCATAATTACTCGTGCATATCTGAAGCAGTAGCTGCTTAGAGACCTTTGTTGTGTGGGTAAGTTAGATCAAAGAGCTGGCCTGCAGGTTGTATTTCATTTTTCTCTCCTTTGGTGGGATGAAGTGCAGTTGTTTTGATGTTAGGTTTGATGGATTTGTTTGCCACTGCATTCATTAGCTTCACATCAAAAAACTGACAGGCTGTTAAATGAAACTTTGGCTTAGATTTTCAGCATGACTGTTTAGAGACATTTGTGAAGATATTGTGCTGCAGCCTCAAGCACCTATGACTATCTCGGAAGGGAAGAAGACTTATTTACTATGCTGATTTCTTTGACTTAAGAAAGAAAATGTCGTTTTTGAGTCCAGCCACATCTAGTCTGTGTTATCCAAAGAAGATATATTTATAGCATCTGTAGTGAATTTAGGAAATGAACATATATCTCTGAAATGTTGGTAGACAAAAATAGTGTTCTTGGCAGCAGCAAACAATTGGAATTGCTCCTGTTTTTAATAACTTTGGGGATTTAAAGAAGTACACTGGTGCCTTGACTTACAAACTTAATCTGCATTGGAATGGTGTTCAAGTCAAAACATTCATAGGTCAAATCAGCATTTCCCATAAAAATGTATTGAAAACCGATTAATCTGTTCTGGCTGTTTTTTGTTCTTATGTCAAGGCATGGTTTGTAAGTCAAAGCATTCGTTCTCATAGGAACTAATGCAAAGCCGGTTAATCCGTCCTCTACCATTAGGGGGATGCATTTTAGACCACAGCAGCCACCGGAAGAAAACTTTGGAAAAACATTTCTGATTTTAAAAGCAAAAGACTTAAATGCATTTTAGACCACAGCAACCACCAGAAGAAACCTTTGGAAAAAGACTTCTGATTTTAAAAGCAAAATACTAAACTGTACTTTAGACCCCCAGCAGCCAAAGAAACCTTTGCAAAACCATTTCTGATTTTAAAAGCAAAAGACTAAAATGCATTTTAGACCCCAGCAAAGAGAACAAGGTAAAAAGCAAGGGAAGCACGCATGAACCATTGTAAAGGCACAGAAAACAAATGGAGCAGATTAGAAATGCAAAGAGAACGAAGCAAAAAAGCAAGAGAAGCATGCACGAACCATTGCAAAAACAAACGGAGCAGGTCAGAAATGCAAAAAGAACAAAACAAAAAGCATGCAAGATACATCAAAAATAGGGGAAAACCCCCCAAAAGCAACCAAATGCCCCAAGACCCATCGGAAATGAGGGGGAACCAACCAAACAAACAAATTCCCCAAGACCTATCAGAAATGGGAAAGAACACTCCAAAAAGGAACCAACCCCCCCATCGGAAATGGGGGAACCAAAAAACAAACACACACCCCAATACTCATCACAGCACGGAAACATAAACCCCCAGCCGAAAATCACGCTTCAAAAATACCCAGAACAATTTTTAAAAAGTATAAAGCAGTACCTTACCTTAGCAGGCAGCCTCCTCGGATTGCACACTCTCTAACCGCCCAGGCAAAAGAGCTACAAAGAAGCAGCCTCGTGGCCACTTGCAATTAGAAATTTGAATTTCCCGCCCTTTCCGCTGCCTTTTTTCTGTTCGTAAGTCAAAGCTCCATTCACAAGTCAAAGCAAAATGTTGTGAACAGAGCTGTTCGTAACTCAAAATGTTTGTAGGTCAAGGTGTTTGTAAGTCAAGGCATAATTGACATGGTATTGAAAAACATTGAGTGAAATCCAATGATATACTGTATAAGTGGACCTCTGTTCATTCAAAAGGACTTCCTTTTCCTCTTTGTCATCCTGCAGGAATTTTCCAGTCCCAGAATAGATTTTGAGAATTTGTTGGAGGGCTGGAAGGGGGAGTAAAAATTTCTTCTCGCAGCTCAGCTTACAGAAATAGTTTTATCAGTGCAAGGAAGTGACTCGATATAACACATCACAATCTCTAAGGCTCCCTTCCCAACACCCACACCACCACCACCACACCTTCTTTGCTGGTTCCTTTTTTCATTTTAACTATAACATAAACATAAAAATAAAATACATAAACCAAAATACAAATTAACCGTGTTCCCTACCACCATAGACGGGACCTCTTGCAGTAATCCTTTTCTTCCTCCATCTATATTCTTCTTCTATTATTGTCCTCCTCTCCAGAACTGCATTGATTCTTGATTTGGAGCTTTCCCTTTTGCTCTTGTTAACACATATTCCAAAAATCTGCCCCATATATCATAAAAAATATTCTTTTTCATCTCTCCTTTCTTACCCTTTAAGTTACAAGTTAGCTTATCATTTAGACCCCCAGCAGCCATTCTTCCATTTGAAATTCAGATTTTGATTTTCATTGCCTAGCTATTATTAATCTAGCTGCTGTTAATAAATTAATAATCAATTCTTTAGTCATCTTATTATATTCCACATTTTCAAATATTGATAACAGAGCAACCTCAGGAATAAATTCAATATCTTTTTCACATTTATTTATTTATTTATTTGATTTATACCCTGCCTATCTGGACTACCAGTCCACTCTAGGCGGCTTCCAATACAAAATCGGACAATAAAACACAGGCAAGTACATGCTAATTCAGTAACAGGTACAATAAAATTACAAAAAAATAGGGAAAGTAAGAGAAAGAAAAAGTAAAGAAGAAAAAATAAATAAATTAAGAGTTGGCTGAAGGGAAGGCCTGAATAAACAACCATGTTTTTAATTGGGTTTTAAAGATGCCCAGTGTAGGGGCTGCGTGAATCTCTGGAGGGAGATTGTTCCAGAGGCGAGGAGCCACCGCCGAGAAGGCCCGGTTTCGTGTCTTCTCCTTCTGGGCCTCTCTCGGCATCAGGCTCCTCAGCCTCACCTCCTGACTCGTGCGGGTGATCCGGGTAGATCTTGGTGGAAGCAGGCGTTCCGCCAAATATCGAGGTCCTAAACCGTTTAGGGCCTTGTAAGTAAGAATTAAAACTTTGAAGTCAACACGGAAGCAAATGGGCAGCCAATGCAATGTGGCCAGCGTTTGAGAAATATGGTGGTATTTTCTCACTCCAGTGAGGAGTCTGGCTGCCGCATTCTGCACCACCTGAAGTTTCCGTATCAGCCTCAAAGGCAGCCCCACATAGAGCGTGTTACAGTGGTCTAATCTTGAGATTACAAGTGCATGCACCAAGGTATTGAGCGCCCCCGTGTCAAGGTAGGGTCGCAGCCGGGCAATCCGCCAAAGATGGAAAAAGGCGGTGCGAACTACCGACGCCACCTGCGTTTCCATGGTGAGCATTTCCATGGTGAGCGTTGGGTCCAAATATATGCCCAGGCTGCGGACCCCATTTTTCATGGCCAGGATGAACCCCCCCAAACGTGAGAGAGTCACCCAAGCCGCCTACCCTGAGGGCACCCACCCTCAGAATTTCCATCTTGTCCGGGTTCAGCCTCAGCCCGTTCTCCTGCATCCGTTGCAGTACGGCCCCCAGGCAGCACTGAAGGGACAGGACGGCATCACCTGCAGTTGGTGAAAAGGAGATGTAGAGCTGGGTGTCATCGGCATATTGATGACACGAAACCCCACATCCCCTGATGACCCCACCCAGCGGCCTCATATAGATGTTAAACAGCATGGAGGAGATGATCGACCCATGTGGAACCCCACAGTTGAGACTCCACGGGGCCGAGACACTCTCCCCAAGCTGTACTCTCTGGGGACGGTCCTCCAAGAAGGAATGGAGCCAGGCGAGTGCTGAGCCACCAATTCCCAACTCGGAGAGCCTCCCCAGGAGGATACCGTGGTCGACGGTATCAAAGGCCGCCGAAATGTCGAGGAGGACCAGCAGAGACATTTTGCCCCTGTCGGCCTCCCTCAACAGGTCATTGTACCATGGGGCGGCCTGAAGCCCGACTGAAACGGATCCAGGGCATCTGTTTCATCCAAGTGGGCCTGGAGCTGATCGGCTGATCATTTAGTTCTTTATAAATTATTTTCCAAAATCGTTGTACTTTTTCAC
Source organism: Pogona vitticeps (assembly GCF_051106095.1). Taxonomy (NCBI): domain Eukaryota; kingdom Metazoa; phylum Chordata; class Lepidosauria; order Squamata; family Agamidae; genus Pogona; species Pogona vitticeps. Next base: position 229,003,741 of record NC_135784.1, on the reverse strand, counting down.
ATTCCCACCACATATGAAAGTTTGTGCCAATTTCCTTCTCACATTTCCAACAGACATTCAGATAACTAGTATTAGTTTTATTCAATTTTATCGGTGTCAAATACCATCTAAAACCGAATTTGAAATTCTTTTCTCTTATTCTCACTGACATAAATCTTAAAATCCTCATTTCCCACATCTTCCTCCATTCTTCGTCATTTATTCTTTTTCCTAAGTCTTGTTCCCACACTAACTTCAATCCTTCTTTTCCACTCTCTTCTTCTTCTGTCAAGCATGAATCTATAAATTTTACTCACTGCTCCCTTTACTGAACCAGACATCTGAATATCTTCATATGATAATAGAAATTGTTTATTGTTCGTATGTTCTCTATCTTTATTATATTTCTTTACCCATTCATTCTTCTTTTAGTTTATTATAATTATGTTCTTTTATTTTTGAAATTTTTACTGAATCTATACCTAAATATTTAACTGTTTTACATATCTTAAAATAATATTTATCAGTAATCCTTTCTTGTTCTATTTTATTATGATTAAACATTATTTCAGATTTTTGCCAATTTGCACGTAATCCAGTTATTTTTCCAAATTTTTCCAAATGAATTTTAATTCTATCTATACTTTTCAATGGGTTTTTCACTGTCAGTAGGGAATCATCAGAAAATAAATTAATCTTTATTTTATTATTTTCACCCATACCTTCAATCAAATCATCATTCCTTATTGCATTTACAAGCATTTCAATAATCAATCAAAACAGCGGGCAGCCATTTTTTTTACCCAGTGGCCATTTTGGAACCACCGATCAGCTGTTTAAAAATCATTGCTTTGTGATGATCAGTAAGCGAAACAGGGAACCGATCATCACAAAGCGAAAAAACTGCATAGGAAACATCGCAATGCGATCGCTTTTGCGATCACAAAAAGTTCATCGCTATGCAGTTTTGTCACTAAATGGAGCGCCCATTAATTGAGGCACCATTGTATTCCAAACCCTCCTAGTTAAATTTTCCATTTGTCTGCCCTTTAAAAACCCATTTGGACCCTCTTTAATACATTTTGTAATAAATTTGTTCATTCTGTTTGCCAAGATTGCAGTAAATATCTTTGCATCTTGATTTAATAATGAAATAGATTTATATGAACTTGGATCTGTCAAATCTTTATTGGGTTTTGGAATAAGAGTTATTAATGAACGTTTCCGAGTCTGGTATTTTCTCTCCTTCCAATATCCTGTTATAAAGTATTTTTAAGTTGGGAATCAGTATTGCTTTATAAAAGCTTTATAACGTTCTGATCCCATTCCATCAAAGCCTGGAATTTTACCATTTTTTAGCTTCTTGATGATCTCTATAATCTCTTAATCCTTTATCTCTTTTTCTAATTCTCTTTTATCATTCTCTAGTAGTTTACATTTAACATTTTCTTTAATATAATTTTCTATATCTTCTTTTGACGTACTATTACCTTTATATAAGTTTTGATAAAATTCTTGTAGTATCTTTAATTTTTCCTTCATTAGGCTACAATTCTTTCCTGATTTATCTTTGATCACTCCAATTATATTTTTTGGTCTTTTAGTTTGAGCTACCCTAGCTAGAAGCTTTGAGTTTTTATTACTATATTTAAAAAATTCTTTGCTGGTTCCTAATGTCATGATCATGGGATATGTAGTCCAAAGTGTTTCATGATGATGGGATATGTAGTCAGAGAAATATAAAATGGAGTCAGATAAGTTCTGTGCAAAGATGATTTGAGAGACTTTGAAATGTTTTTTTCTAAGTACCATGAGAGTGTTTTCTTGAAGACTGTTACACCCAGCAAGCTGATAACATGAAGGCCAAATCAGAGGGGCCATGACAGACTCAACATTCCAAGCTTGTTACAGAGGACATAAACAACACCTGCATTCTTGTGGGAATTAGGGGAGGAGACCGGTGGTACAACCTCTTAAGTTTAATTGGTTAACAGCCAGATGGGCCATGAAGAAGGGAGGAGTTTGGGAAAGTAGAAAATGGACGATGGGTTAAGTGAATTGTGTTCAATGGTTCATGTGTTGTTCTGATGATGGATTTCTGCTCCATGATGGGAGAGAAAGGACTTGATTGAGAAAGAATGTAAGTAAGGAGAAAGAAGGCGGTGGGGTTAGCCCACTGTAGCCTACCCTAGATTAGTTTTTAGAGTTTATTATTTTAAATGGGAAATAGTTATCTTTTTTAACTGCAATGATCTTTGAATATGTTCTTGAATGCTAATGCTTTTGCAATATAAACTGATTTCTAATGAATCTATATTTTTCTAATAAAAAATAATATTTATCCTTACTGGTCTCTTGAACAGCAAGGTTTGGCTAAATCCAGGAGGTGGAGAGGGCCACAAACTAGCTATCATTCAAGAGTCCTACCTATCTGAACTGTTGTGAGATCTAAGGAATCACAAAGCCCATGTGCCTGTACTTGCAAAGTACTGAGTAAGTGTGAAGTGTTCTTTTTAGTCAGACTTGTTCAAAGGGCTTATGCTATGCACTGCTGAGGTTTAGGGACTCGATCCAGCGCAAAGGTGGTAGATAAGTGCTGGTCAAACTCTCTGGCCGAATGCCCAATGACCCTTTAGGGGGCTGTGAACATGACACCCAAAACTTTATTTAAGACCAAAACAGACAGACTTTGTCTATGCTCAAGTGCCTTCTAAGTACTGTAAAGTAAACAAAGCGGTGGGGAAACTGCTGCACTGTAGTTGTAATCCCTTGTATAGTTGTACTTCCCAATGATTTGGTTGCAAGAAGAGCTGATGGGAATTATTTGTTATATTCCTTGTTTTAATAATACGTGCTATAAATATGAGGGTGACACAAGCTAAACTATTTTTGTTATAAATCTGTTAAATGGTATTGATTTTTTAAAGTTTCTTGGCTTGACTGATTATTGCATATGGTTGATAAAATGATTTTCAAGTGCAAATTACTAATGCTGTCTCTGAATAATGTATGTGATGTGCCTTGAAAACTGAAAATGGTCTGTGTAATTGCCAGGGACACAATCCATCCCAGCACAGAAAGAAATCAGTGTATTTCCTCTCCCTTGTGGCTACTTCTTGGTGTGCGCATCACAGTGCACTTATCAGTATACAGATGGAAAAGCTTATGTGCATGTCTTTGGTTATGCTTTTCAGTCAGAAGAGAGGTTTATCATATGCTGCTGTTTTGTTATCTCTCTTATTTATCATCTTATTTGCTCTTTTGCTGTCTTCCAAGATAGTCTGGATAATTATTCTGCCTTGCTAGTGAAAGATATGCTTAAGCCTAGTAATCAGAACCTTTCACTATTTCTGATTACAGGGCATGCTTATTTGAAACTGGAATAAACTGTTGGGTGTGCTCTTCATGGTGTCACGGGTTGCACAGTGACTGCTTTTATATGTAATGAACGACAGGGTGAGGTCGAAATACAGACAACCTTGTTGATCCATCTCTTCTTTTTGAGAAGTTAACCAGAACTCTGGAAGTGGTTTATCTACTGCACCGTTACTAGAGAGAGAGAGAGAGAGAGAGAGAGAGGGAGGGAGGGAGGGAGAGAGGGAGAGAGAGAGAGGGAGAGATGATGTCAATTATGTAAAGAAAGGCATACAGAGGATACAGTGTCACCAGTGACAAACAATGAGGTAGCAAGAACAGACCATGCAGCAGACTGCTAATGGGTAGAATGCAACAAGAGGGGTTTACCCTCCATTTACCTTTGGTGAACCTCGTATTTTATAGTGCTAAATTATATAACATTTATAAAACAAAGGTCTAACTTCATATATTCATCTTATGTCAGTTTCTGGCCAAGATAATTTTGGGGATTTTTCCCTCTCCACCTCCATCTTCACAAGGTTGAGCCTTGTGAAGAATCCTGTGGGACTTGGAAGCTAGCCTGTTCTTGAGATTTTATCTAATAAAATTCCCATTGTGATGTAGTGGATAAAGTATTAAACTAGGTTCTGGAAGACATGAATTCAAATCCCCACTTAGCCATGGAAACTCACAAGAGGATGCAGTGGTAAACTTCTCCTTAAGAATCTTGCGTATCTTGGGCAGCCCATTATGGTAATTGTACATTGGAAGTGACTTGGTGTCACATAACAGTACAAAAGTATCACCCACCCTTGTTTTTGAACTTCATAAATTGAGAGACAGACCGGGTAGCTAGTTTCCCTTTGAGAGCATACTTTTCCTTACTCTAATATCAAAGTTGATAACATTTCAGAAATCAGAGAGCAAGAATGGATATCCATATGCCATTACTTGATTTTTCTAAAAGCCATCATTCAAAATCCTTTCACAACCCCTCCTCTTCATTTCTTCTCCTCTCTTTCTGCAACTTCCTGCCTCCATCTCCTTTTTAGAAAGCCCCCTTCTTTGCTTCACTTTATTTTGTTGCTATGCCTCCCACACGGGAGCTCCTCTTTTCCTTCCATCTTCTCTGAGATCAGGACTTGATCACAGCAGCACATTCAGAGAAAGCAAAATAGAAATGGGAAGTTTAAAAAACCAAAACCAAAGAAAATCTCACTCCAAGAAAAGGGAAAAGAAGCAACTCAAGCATGAAATGCAGCTGCTTAGAGAAACCCAAATTACTTGTCCCGGCTATGGATAAGGAAGACAAGAAATAACAAAATGGCTCTCCTGGAAGAGGGAGTCAGGATAAACAGGAGGTGGTCTGTGAGTAGAGAGAAGGGAGGGGAGGCTGAATCAGTATACCACCATGAGAAGCAATAGCCTGTGAAAGGAAGATGGAGGGAAGATTCATAAAAAAGGAAGAAAGAAAAGAAAACTGTTTGATGTGGGCACCATGTTGCCCAATCTGGATTATGCAAATCCCAGATGAACTGTAGGACAAGGGATCCAGAAGGAGGGAAGTCCGGCCCAAATCTGGATCTTTGAATATTTCAGCCCAAATGCCTCCAGGAAACTCAAAATGATACTTAAATCAATGGTAGGGAAAATGTGGCTTCTCTGATATTGTTGGTTTATAACTCTACAGCCATTGGTGAGGAATCATGGAAAGTGTAATTCAACAATGTATGGTGGCCCTAACATGCCCTGTTCCTGCCCCCTCACTGTTTTCATCTAGCAACAATAACATGCTGCTTTTGAAAAAAGCAGTTCTGTATAATTGCCATCAATAGTAGTCATTGATCTGTGCTTTATAGATTTGTGTAATGAACCTTTAAGGACTTCTAGGCTAATTGTATCTTTCTAATAATACCAGTATGGGAAGTCTTCATTTCTTCAGTGGCCTGTTTTGTGTGCTTTGCAGTTCATTTGTTCTAAAATAAAAGTAAGACATGATTTGCTGTTTCATTGCACATTATATTTGTGTGTGAGGGGACACAAAGAACAGGAAAATGCAATATTCTTGAAAACTAGGAGAAATTGTTATGTTGAGTGTGGTGATATCCTTAAACAGATATCTCTCTCTCTCTCTCTCTCTCTCTCTCTCTCTCTCTGTGTGTGTGTGTGTGTGTGCATATGCATGCTTGGACCAAAAAAAAAAAATCACAGTGGAAAATACTTTTTTCAGAGCAGAAGAATAAAATTAAATGTGGGATGAGTTATAGATGTCTACTGTAGTGTAGAATCTAACTATTTTTCATAACTAGTTAAAAGTTTACTAGGAAATATCACTAATGTAACTAATAGTCTTTTTAACACAAGGATGGACGAAAGATATAACTAGTATTTGGAAATAATTTAATTTTAATTTCTTACTTTTCTTGTACAACAGGCCATAATTTAGCATTTTAAGCCGATTCAAATATTTAATTTTAACATAGTTTCCTCTCCTTAAACATTGTTAATTCTTGCTGTGCCCTCTTCCTAAGAGGCCACAAACTGGGCAGTTTCCCCTTCACTGTTGTTATGTTTAAAACATGTGCATTCCTCAGGTTTCTAACTGGAATGGGTAAGACTTGATTCATTCCTACACAACTTTTAGATAAGTTACTCAGCAGTCAGGACTGAATAGCTAGCATGGGGCAGAGAAGTTGGAGTTGGGTTTTAAATTCTGCTTACCGTGTTTTGACTCGTGATCAACATTCCCTTTAAGTTTCTGTCCCGTTGTGTTGGGAGCATTGCTCCATGCATGTGGGCTGAGTGGGGCTTCATTTGAAACAGGAAGTAAACAAGGAAGCTGCCGGCTCCCTGTGTGCGGCCCTGATGGTGCTTTGGGTGAGCGTGCATGTAGCTTAGAGGGAACATTGGTTATGATACATGACATGCAGCTCTGTTGTGTTTTTGGGACACTTCTGCTGGCTCTTGTGGCAAGTTCATTGCCATGTAGAAATAACTGTTGCTGCTTCTCAGAACACTCCCAGTGTATGATTTTATTAGTTTTATATTTTAACGGTATTAAAAAGCTCTCCACTTGGATAAATTTGTATATCTTAATTAATACTTTTCAGTATAGTTCCTATGCAGAGATTTTGGAGGAAAATTATGCAACACACGACCTGCTCCATTTCTGTGAATAAAACAAACACACAAACCTTTCTGAAAGTGCAGCACAGTAATATGTGAGTTTGTGTCATTGGTACCATGTCCCAAGTCACAAAGTCCAAGATAAAGTCCCAGTTAAAGAGAAGCTGTTTCCCCCCCACCCAGAAACAAAGGGAGGATGGGTGGGTTCAAAGTCATGTCTGAGTTGAGTCACAAGTGCTACCTAAGTCTGACTTCACAGTGAGTCCTGCGAATCTAGTCTCCATACCTGGTTTATTACTGTTATAACACTTCCCAGTGGGACTTACCTTAGGTAATGCATACAAAACAGCAGACTTCTTTTTGACAAAGCTCAGTTTTCTAGATGGCTTGGAAAAGTGTTTAAAATTTCCTTTCAACACTTTGCTAGCCCAGATTTTGGAAAAACAATTCCAAAACTCTTTAGCATCACACTCCTCCTCCTCCTCCTCCTCCTCCTTCTTCTTCTGAGAAAACAGTGTTTGGAATAATGAAATGGATGGAATGTAAAAACAGTGTCTCATTGTATATGCATAGGGTTGCCAGATACATGGGTAGCAAAAGTGTAGGTGCTCATGAAACGAAAAGGCTAATGATGAAGGAGATCACAGAGCAAAGAAGGCAATTAACTTTAGAAAGAGAAAATTAAGAAGTCAGTCGACATGCAGATGTCTGCCAGCGGAGCCCCAGGGCGACACCCTGAGAACTCCCTTTATTAACTTTAGCAAGCTTATACAGATTGTTGAAAGAATTTAGATAGATAGGACATTGGTTACCTAATCACTACTAGGATTGGCCAGAGAGAGTTATGCTCTAATTCTAAGGGAAAAGGCAGAATGAGTGAGTCACCCTGCCCGTCAGGAGCCACTGCTCCCTGCCAGGAGAGTTTGCTCTCACACTGAAACAGGAATGCAGCTGGCGAATTTGAGCAGGGTGTTCCTACAAAACGGAGGACATAAAAAGACAAAAAAGAGGACAGAGGAGGACATATTGAATATTTCATTTGAATCGTTCCGGATTAAACCTGCAATCAATACAATTATAGTACAATAGTTGGCAATAAATGTCTTTTAGTGAACCAGCCAAGAAACAGTCATGTTAAACAATAAAAATAAATATTATATCACAAAAAAGTTAAAATAGAGCATCTGGTATTATTAGGCTGACAACTTGCACAAAAATATATTTCTTTAAAAATATAATCTCCCTACTTAAACACTCTAGAAGTTGTTCTACAGTTCCTCATTAGCAGATTTTGGAAAAACCTTTATTTACTTTAATGTTGGCATAGCGGGTGTTGGATTTCAATACCATCTGGAAGGCCACAGGTTCCCAAGCTCTGAAAGACACCTTTCTCTTCAGAACCACTGCTTTGGTTCATGACGGCTGCTGCTGAAGGAGGAATCCCAACTCTAAAGAGCACTGCTGCCCCTCCCTGTTTCTTACCTTACCTGAGCAACTGGTATCAGCCACCATCCTAGCAACCAAGGAGACGATGAACGAAACAGGCACCCTGTCATCACAGGACTTCCGCCCGTAAAAAAAGAGACTACGCTGTGATACCATGATGGGTTCATTTCCGCCCTTACAAAATAATATTTTTGTTACGGTGTCCTTTTAGTTCCAAACCATCTGTTTTTCCTCCGGTAAGACGAGGAAGAGGAGGTGGAGGAGGAGGAAAGCCACTGTAGTGAAATGCGAACAGGTGACGTCATTCCTGCCTGTCCATCACAGAAGCTCAAGAGGGAGGAGCCAAGGAGAGGGCAGGAGGGGCAGAGTTAGAGAGATCGTTGGAGATGTGGAATGGCAGTTAGGGTTGAGAAGAAGAGGGTTAGAGAATTGAGCTGAGAGTGTTAGGAGAGGGAATTGGGAAGGTTAAAATATATTGAACAAGCAGGAATGAAGTTATAAGTACTATAAGAGAGATATTGATCAAAAGTACTGTATATAGTAGTTTGGAATAAAAGTGATTGCATACATGATCCAAGCCGTGTTAATACTTGATACAATTCATATGTGATTTACCTTTATGATTTACTTGACAATAAAAGAATGTTTGTTAATTAAGCCTCTGATTCCTAAGTTCAATAACCCTTAGTTTTGGCAGCACACGGGTATAACATAATTGGTATGAGGAGAATACCTGGTGGCAGCGTGAAGGAAAAAGGGCGTGAACCTTGTGAGGGCCAAAATAAACAGGGGCAGCAAGGACGATCGCCACAGTCACGTAGACAAAATCCAGACATTTTAAAGGTTTTTAGCTTTGCCTGCTGGATGGCAGACATTAGGCTGAAAAAGGAGGACATGTCCTCCTTTTACCGGAGATCTGGCAACTGTATATATGTAGAGTGTAGATGCAGTTTACACAATTAACTGTTAAACTTGGTTTCTTTAATTTGATTATTTTTGTTTATTTTACTTTGAGACTAGTTTTTATATATCGTCAGAAAGATAACAATGAAGAGTTGGGATTATTCAGCCCCCACTTTGTACAATAAACTGCTGGTTGGGTCCCTCCCAATATTCTAGAAATTACTCAAGACAGAATTAGGTAAGACAGGCTTTGATGCCATTTTACCCTCAAATGATGTTAATTTTAACTTTGGAATTTTAGGTTTTTAGTAGATTACCACCTCTGAGTCAGTTATAGTGCCATTTTGATTATGTTTTTATGTTATTATAGGAATGAAGTGGGTAAGGGTGATGGGGTTTCCCCAAGATTAATGTGTATTCATAAATCAGATGGTATATAAATTAAATAAATAAATTACATTGTTTATGAATTTAAGATGTTTGCCAGTGTCTTGTTCAATACTTACATGGATAGGACTCCAACCAGGAAGCTGGTGCACCTGCTTGACAGTGTATTGGTTTTGTGTCTGGATGTTTGTGTCTGGCATTCTGTCCGATCAATGAGGCCCCTTCTATTTTTGCAACTCCACATGCTTATGTAATCATCAGCATCCTGGCAGTTACCACAGTCTAGTTGGTAAGAATGAGTATGAATGGAAAAAGAGTTAATGCAGATTAGTGAAAAAATTAACAGGGCAGGTTATAAAATTAAATTTCATGCTTTAGTATAGACAGCCTTCTCTGTCTTTTCCAGGCACATTGAACCCTACACCCCCAGTAAGCAGCTGCATAATGTGATTTGTAGTCCATCTGAAAAAAGTGCTAGATTGGAGAAAGTAAATGACATAAAGAGCACTTTTTATGTTCTTTTCATTTAAGCTGACATAAGGGACACTTTGGCTATATAATTTTTTTATCATAGCTTTTCTATTCAGTTTTATTTTGCTGTTATAAAGAAAAGTTTTATTTCTATCTCCTCAAGAAAAATAATCTGTTTGTCTCCAGTGGAAATTTTTATAGTGACAATCCTGCAGGATCTTGTTTGTCACTTATCACCAGAGACTTCACTCATCTGTTTAATGAAAATTAAACACTAGGCATGATTGTAATAATCATTAGGAGTGGGACTGCTCAGGCAGGAAGGGAAGAGGCAACTGAGGGTTATGAGCATAAATGTGCTCCTAGTGATAAGACTATTTTGAAAGCAGGTTGGATTCCTCAATGTTTGTGTTTGTACTTTAAAGCAAATGTGATGTGTAAAGTGGCAGATGGAATATGACACAAGCATAGTGTGAAATAAAACTTTTCTCCTGTGTGTTGTGTGGTAGGATGCTGCTTAGGAAAGTACACTCACAAGTCAAATGGCAATAATTTTATCAAAGACAGTTCAGTTTTTAATACACAATGAACATGATCTTAAAAACAAGTTGAATGGGAGAATGAAACAGGAATTTCTCTAGCCACATATGCATGGGTTTTTTGTTGTTGGGAGAAACAGCTTGTAATTGTAAACGTTTATTTTTTATGGTGATAACAGCAGACTAGGCAGAGCGACTGCTTTACATGTTTCCCCTGGTCCCACAAATCTATCGATTCATTCATTAATGGAAGCAGTAAGAGGGTCAGTAATAATAATAGTAATAGAACTAAGTCAGTTCACTATTTTCAGCAATTCTGTCTGGCCAGATTGCTGAATGAAAGAAATCTAAACAATTGTTTTCTGTCTCTGTCAATATATCCCACAATAGTTGGATTTCTGCTAATAAGGTACCAGTATGCTACAGCCATATGTTGCAGCAAAGCCAGATCTGCACAATTCACAGCTGGAAGCTTTCATTGATATTTCTCAATATGGGTCTCATTTTTTGAAATTAAAAAAAAAATCTATGATTCTATGACTTTAGTATTCTTACAAATTAGGTGGTACTTTTTTTATGCTATTTGTTTATATTGTTTATTTATTTATATTGTTTATATTGTTTATATTACATTTATATTGAAGTTGCACACACACACACACACACACACACACAGAGAGAGAGAGAGAGAGAGAGAGAGAGAGAGAGAGAGAGAGAGAGAGAGAGTCTTGTTACCTTGTTAGGGAGCATTGCTAGTTCCCTGTAAGAAGAACTAAAAAGACTGTAGAATTTCCAAATGTAGTTTGGAAAGTCTTCTGTCCATTTAAAATACAGTATTAGTATTAAGCAAGGGTATACGTAAGCCTCTGTAAAAAAAACAAAACATTGAGAATCTTAGGAATCACACACATGTAATTCCCCAAACATGGAACATTTAAAAGAATTATTCCACAAACTTCTTTTAGCCATACATTTGGATGTGTAGTATTTAATGGAAATACATAAAAGGAATGGTACTTTACATTTCCTGCAATCAAATTTTGGTTGTATGCTGAAATTTTATAACAAAATGGGATTCCAGTATCTGATGCTCTTCTTCTGCAGGAAATCTTACATATACTGTATGGAACTTTGTGGACACTGTATTACTACTGTGATAAGATTTTACATACAAGACTTGATCCAAGGAGCCATGATGCCTAATATTACATTTTAAACTAATTTCCAAAGTATTCACATATATTAAAGCAATATATATGCAATGTGAGTGATGAATTCTTAGGGTTTTTGCAGCCCTGGCCAGTCTAAGTGATGTGTTATCTCCACCTGTGCGTGAGTATTTGTATATGAATACGAATACCTCCATCTCTAGTAGAAATTTAATAGCTGGTTGGCTGGCTATGTACTAGTGTTTGGAGTTGCTTCTGTGACAATCGGACTCAGACTTAGTATGTAGGAAGTGGAGCATCCAGCTTTTATTTTTCATGGTTCGTGACTGGGCTTTAATCAGGGTAGGTGGTAGTTGCTTATTTTTTTAAATGACCCTTTGAAATTACTTCAGTTGGAAGCCTGATTACTCTCATGAGACCTATTGCGTTCCTTCGTCAGTTGGAATAGAATAGCCCAATGGTATTACACCATGACATAGTATTGTATTCAGGGACATTCCTGGGTCAAAAGGAGATTGTTCCTGTTGGACTGAGGGCTTTCATACCATTGGTTGAAAAAAGGTGGCAACATTTTTTTCTTTAACAAACAAATAAACAGACAAGTAAATGTTGTGAAAAGATAATCTGCAAGGCATCTGAAGAGAAAAGCATATATTAACCGAAGGTCAACTTCAAATAAATTTTGAAGCTGCATTTATACCTCTGCAGTTATTTCACCCTTTGCAAGGCAATATACACAGAGATAGTTTTCTTGAAAAGCAGTGAAGAACTGCATTTCTAATACTCAGAAAGAGACCAGTCACAAAAAGGTGTGCAATTGGTGCTTCCCTGTGCCATGGTTGCTAATTCACACATGTTTCGATCACACAAGTTGGTGTTTCTGGGAAAAGTCAAGAATACTATGTAAGCAATTATACATTACATGAACTGACTCAAACTTGCCAGCTAGACAAAATCTTTTACTTGATTTAATTTCCCCATCCTCCTGTAAACTGTGAAGTGAATGAGAATAAAATCTACAAGAAGAATCACAAACAGTTACTTAAACTGATTGTGATAACCCCAGAGTTGTAATCATTAGAAGCTGTGGCAGCTGAACCCATCCTGTTGTCTTCAGTGAAAGTGTTTCCAGATAGGGTGGAAGGATACTTTTCTCAGTGCTTTTTTCTGAAAATAGAATTCTGATCAAGTATTCTGTGCTGGAATTGTACAATAAAGAGCATTCAGGATTCAAAGAACTTTAACTGTGCTTTTAAATATTACAAATGGATTTTGTTAATCTGTGTGTATCTGTATTTGTGTGCTTGGCGCTAACTAGATAATTTCCTGACATGTCCTAAATCTTTTTCAAGCCTACCATTTAAAAAACTTATTTTGATATCTCCCTCTCAGCTTAAATAACACTGGGGGAGAAATACAGTTTGAAGGAAAAGATCTTGCTGTAACAGCTCATCACTTTTTTCTTCTTTCTGAGAGCTTCTTTTGGGAAATTGTATTTCAGCTTAGAATTAAGTTTGATCTGTATATTTTCTAACTCATAGAGCAGAAAACTCTCAAACTGCATATTCCCCTTTCTTCAGTTAAGCTCTGTAGTACTGTATTTTGTGATAATCTATTGTAAAACAGAGCTGACACTTCATGTCTGTTAGAATTACATTAGAGCAGCAGATATTTGAATGTTCTTATAATGTCATATTTAAAGAGAAGTATTCAAAACAAATCTATTAGTGTCTGTTCCCTAGGTTTTTAAAAATCCAGTTTTACCCATTGATCAGCAGAGGGCAATATTACTTCATGAATTTGTAGGCCATCACTTAATTTATTTTCTTTATTGTTCGACACAACTCTAAGCTATACGGATGATGTGTAAAAATAAGCACAGCATATATTGTGTACAAACCTGATGATGAAAAAGCAGTGAGCATTCAGGTGGATATAATTATTATTCTTTAATAGCACAGTGAAGCTTTATGGAGTTCTTTTCTGTGGAAGAGATATTTTAACTTCTTTGTGAAGCTAGTGACCAGTCCAGATTTTATTATTAAAAGAACTTCTAAGCAGTTTCTTTTCCTGAAGTATAAGTTCTGACTCTCCTGTCCTGTCTCAGGCAGGGCAGCCATGGCTGCCTGTCAGAGAAGTCTCAAATAAAGCAAAGCAAGGAATAAAGCAAGGCAAAAGGGGTGGATACTAAAGGGATCTAAAGGACGGAGATCTAAAGCCATAATCCAATAAATGTCAAAGTTTGGTCAATATCTAATGCAATCCATAAGGAGTGTTCAGAGGCATACTCCAGCAGTCCAGTAGTCAGGCAAAATTCAGGATTCAGAAGCAAGGGCCCAGGTACATGGGAGATAAGAACCAGTGGTTGCATTGTCTCCAGTATATTACAGTTTCATATACAGTGGGGTCTTGACTTGAGAACTTAATCCGTATTGGAAGGCAATTCTCAAGTCAAAAAGTCTGTAAGTCAAGTCTCCATTGACCTACAGTGCATTGAAAACCAATTAATCCCGTAACAGGCCGTTTTTGTTCCATTTTGGTTTTTTTCTGGTCTGTAAGTCAAATCTCAGTCTGCAAGTCAAACCTAAATTTTGCGGCCAGAGAAGTCTGTAACTCAAAAAGTCTGTAAGTCAAGCCGTCTGTAAGTCAAGGGTCCACTGTAGCTGCATTGCTGGAGCTCCACCAGACACTTGCAGGTATTAGGTAGTTTCCCTGAGACATAGAGGTTTATCCAAGGGAGACCATGTATTCCTGTGAAATCTTCTTCCCTGTAGCTGAGCATCTCATCATTTGTCTTGAAGGCAGGCTCTGGCCTTCAGAACTCTACATTCTCATGGATTCCTCTGCTTCAGCCTCCAAGCTCCTTGTTATCCACCAGCTTGGCTTCTGGCTCCCTAAGGATCCAGGCTCTGTGGAACTGGGCTGTTCTTCTGCCCTTCTGGGTTTCAGGTTTGCCCTTACCAGAGGATTCTTCTAACAAGAACATGACACTAGCAAATTTTTCCAATGTATTTTACATTTGTTATACTTTTAAATCAAGTACTGTAGTTGGGTTCCTTGAGGCAACTGTTGCTATGTTTTTGGTACCTCCACTGATACAGTGGTGCCTTGCAAGACGAATTTAATTCGTTCCGCGGTTAATGTCGTCTTGAGAAAAATTCATTTTGCAAAACACATTTTCCCATAGGAATACATTGAAATCTAATTAATGCGTTCCTATGGGCAAAAAAAGGCAGAACAAAGTCAAATTTGGTTTACAAAGGGTTTATTAAGTGCTCTTTAAAGCCATACATATTGTGTAGATGATTTCAAAAATTTTAATCAAAAAACTTCAACTTTTTAAACATCATAGAAAAACACTTAAAATCTGCAAACATGAGGCAGGAACAAAAAATGGAAAACATTTGTCTTGCGAAGCATGGCCATAGGAACATTCGTCTTGCAAGTCATCAACCCCATCGCCAAAACCATTCGTCTTGTGAGTTTTTGGTCCCATGAGTCATTCATCTTGTGAGGCACCACTGTACTATGATATTTGTGTATATTCCACTGCTGTGTATACAGCAGTATATTCCACTGCTGTAAAAGAAGTTGGGTTTTGAGAGTGTGAGGTCTTTTCAGAAAATTGCTCAGTAATCTGAAACTTACTGTGTAGGAGGGAGCTTTGAGGATGGTTTATTCCAGTGTGAAGTAGAAAGATAAGATATACTGTAGCTTATTCAGGAATTTAAATTTTTACCTCAAGCAATATACATGTATTGTGGTTCTTCCTTCCCTACCAATTTTGAACTGTAGTGGCTAATTGCCTACTTATATTGTAGCTTTGGGGATTTTGCTTTTGTTACGATGAAGAACTTTCCGTATACACTGTGCCATATAATAGTGTAACATGTTAGTAATTTTAATTAAAAATGCAATTTTTAGTTCTCTTTCTCTTATAGAGTTAATAAGGTCTACCAATGCACATCTGCAGTGTGATCCTTTGTTGCTTACCTAGTGCACTTTGTATTGGAGTGCTTAAGAGAGGTGGGTGTAGAAAAGTAATGAGTGTGGCTGATTGTCATAGAGATAGGAGATAATACAGGAGAGCAAGGAAGTATGTAAGTTAAGGTGGGTTGATGGGACAAAGGAAAGAAAAATTATGAGAAGCATTAATTCCACTTTATGTATTGCACTAGAACAGTGGTTCTTAACCTTTGGTTACTCAGGTGTTTTTGAACTGCAACTCCCAGAAACCCCTGCCACCATGAAGTAAACCGCATGGCAACTGTGGTGTCGCACATACCCTCTTCTCATCCCCTGGACTGGTTGGCTCACTCTCATTTTGTCACTCGCTTTGGGGTCCTTCTCCAATGGTATTTCAATCTGGGCTGGAACTCAGGCCGTCCCCACCTCCTCTGACAGCAGACCACTTGGTGGCTGTATGGGGAGAATCCCTGTCCCACCTCCTTGTTGGAGTGGTCAGCTTCTGGAGGAGTGGGGATGGGCAGCCCGAGCTCCTGCCCAGATTGGAGTGCCACCAGACAAGAAGTACCCTGGCAGTGTACAACAAAATATGAGTGAGCCAGTTCACCTGGTGGGTGGAGACAAGGTATGTGTGGCACCTGTGGTGCTGCATGTACAAAGGAGCATGAATTAATTTGGGCCACTTTGTACACAGGGCACCTCTGGTTTTCTCCAGTGCATACATGGTATACAATGTATAACATGTATACATTATTATTTTTATTTAATATTCATGTTTTGCCCTATATATGAAAGTATGTTTTGCCACATAGATGAAAGCATTTGCAATTTTAAAAAATTATGCTCTTTTTTTAGATATTCGTGTTTCAAAATACGTACATTTTTTCATATGCCCATATTTATCTAAAACAACCTATACATTTTGCAGATGTGTGAATTCTTGAGGAATGGGTGTATTTCTGCCTTCTGTGGGATCATGGAAAGTGTGAAAGATTATTTTCATTGATGCTGTGGAATCCAAGAGAAATGTTTTTTAAAAAAATCTCTAGTTGTCAGTTGGGTATTTCCAAAGTGGGATGATAGCTTCATTTCCATGATAGCGTTTGTGACTGGATAGTTTCAATTGCATATACTCCATGTGTCCATTGAAATGAACAAAAAAAAAATGCCATTTTCCTACTTAAACCTATCCAGCTCCAAAGCATTGGTGAAGCTGCTGTTAGCCACAAAATAGGATATTTGTATTTCCTTCTTCTGTTGGCTGTGCAGTGCAGTCCAGGATCATTCTGTAGCATCTACATTAGAGCCAGACTGCAATTTATGGGTAGTTGTGTTGTAGATATTTGACTTTTCTTCTCAGTGTTGGGCAGTCATCCCAGTTGTCCTCCTAGCTACATTCTGCGACGAAAAACCCGCAAGACGATTGGTTTTTGAGAGCACTATGGTGCCTCGCAAGACTTTTTTTTTCTTTGACCGCTTCGCAAGACTTTTTTTGAGACCGATGCATAGGGAACTTCGCAAGGCGATTTTTTTCACAAGACGACGATTTTCACGGAATGAATTAAAATTGTCTTGTGAGGCACCACTGTATTGGGAATGCTGATTACAATGTCTCTCACTGCTTAGAGAGTTCTTCATCACCACACCACTCTGAAAGCTTCAGAAGAGCAGAAATATTATGAAGACTCTTGACACTGAATATATTGCTTGTGATCTCTATCACGATTTAGGTATTGTTATGACTAATCCTTGTTTCTGCAACATTACTGTGTAGACTAAAGTTTGTATCAGTGCTTGGTTGTTTCCTGAAAGAGTATTTTGCTTGGTATCAACATTTCCCAGAGTGGTATCATTTGCCTCTCATCTGACCATTGTTTATTCAGTAGTCATCTGCATTTTCCTTCCCTTTTGACACCTGCAGTTTATTCTGCCTTGGTGTCATCCAAATTCAGAACTGAGGGACAGTCCTCTTGCACATGTGCTGTAAACCTCGGGATGGAACTACTGGCAAAATAGATTTATCCATAAAGTTAGAATCCTAGTTCTGTGTAGGTGCAGACCCATACATGTGACATGCACATATGGCCACTCAAAGAATTGATGTTAACGTAAGCAACTTTAAAAAACAAACAAACTAGCTCCAAGCTAGTTTTTGCCTAGAATTAGGGGGAAGACAAAATATAAATACTAATCCTTTCTTCTCTCATTTTGATATAAGAGCAGCTGCAGATAGATCTCTCAGGAAAAAAAGCTGGCAAAGAATAGTCTACATGGTTATTATTTCTGCTTCACATAGGTGGTAGTGCTGGTCATAGAGTACAGTAATAGTAAAGAAGCAATAAACATAAATGGTTGTTGTGGGTTTTTCGGGCTCTTTGGCTGTGTTCTGAAGGTTGTTCTTCCTGACATTTCACCAGTCTCTGTGGCTGGCATCTTCAGAGGACTGGAGTAGGAACTCTGTCCATGCTCTGTTGCTGTTTGTTGGATAGTTGAGTATTTATAGCTGTGGGGACAGCTTTTGTCCTTTTCAGGAGATAGGGTGATCAGCGTGTTTTTGTTGTGGATGTATTGTTGTGATAAGTGGGAGAGATTATCTGTCACTGTGGTTGATGGGTGTCTTTAGCTGGTCTTTTTTGTGCAATGATCCCTGGTCCTTGTGGCTGGGTAGACACAATGGTGGAGGGCAAGCTTTCACTTAACTAGGGCTTATTTTTGGGGTAGGGTTTATACGTATTACGAGCATCCTGAAAAATCCTACTAGGGCTTATTTTCAGGTGAGGTCTTATTTTCAGGGAAACAAGGTACTGTATAATGTAGATCTTTTTGTTGTTGAAGTCTAATCATGTCAAGTTTGTTCCTCAGTTGGGTGATCTTGAAATGGCTGTAGAGGGCGAGGGCAAAAATAGTGATGATTTTAGTTAATAACAGATGCCTTTTTATACAGTTGTCATCCACTGGTTAATTTGCAGTATATAGAATATTGAAATTCAGTATATTGAATAATAATTAAATATGTTGGTGAAGGAAATAATAAAGCAGCTAATGTGTTGTTTGGACTCTCCTGAAACATATGCCGGTGATGTAGCACAAGGGAGTGCAATGTGATGGAGTTCAGGTTACACTGTTCTAAACAAAGTAATGATTTGAAAGTTGGTTTGCAATGTTTTTCATTGCAAGATTTCCATCGGATAAGATAGTAGGTTGCTTGCTGTACTTTGAACTGCCCAGTCTTCGAAAAGAAAGAGGAGAAAAGAGAGATATAAAGTTGCTTACTCTGTTTTTCAGTCTTGTGGGACAAAGATGATTATCAGTATTCTTATCTGTGATAATCATGTTTAGGCCAGATTATGCATTTCACAAAGGGCTTGTTCAGTCTCTTCCGAGTAAAAACTGATTGAATTGGCCTTTGTCCAGGAATATACCAGAGCATGGTTGGCAGTGGATTCTTAACATCTGTGTTTGTTCAGAAACCCAATATTCAGATTTCAGCTCTTTTCCTAGGTTATCATGGTCACTTTGCTTTATCCTGTATTCAGAACAAAGCCAATAAAATGAGTTTAAATATTTTACTGTTTGCGTTCATTCATTTCTGTGCAAATTGTTAAATGTCTTTTCTGTTTCCAGTTAAGTTCTGTTTCCTTCTGCCTTGGTTAGTTTGCTTACTTCCATGTAACTTACAAACAGCTAGTGGAAGGAGTACAGTGGACCCTCGACTTACAGACGCCTCGAATTACAGACTTTTCGAGTTACAGACTTCTCTGGCCGCAAAATTTAGATTCGACTTGCAGCTGGAGAATCGACTTGCAGACCAGAAAAAAACCAAAATGGAACAAAAATAGAATAAAAACTGCCGGTTTTGGGATTAATCGGTTTTCAATGCATTTTAGGTCAATGGAGATTCGACCTACAGACTTTTCAACTGGCAGCCACCGTTCCAATACGGATGAATTCTGTAAGTAGAAGGTCCACTG